>NC_141056.1:57697971-57939910 GCF_041138505.1 Cibotium barometz
TACTTTGTCTATGCATCTCAAAGTGATAATATAATTCAATGAATTGAAGTATTATATTTACCACAAGCATAGAAAATCAATTCTAACACCTACCACATCTCCAAACCTTCAAGCATATTATATGTGGTATCATCACCAACAAGCAAATCTCCAAACCTCATTGTCACCATAACACCTACCATGCAATAAAACTTATGTATGTGTGTGTGTGCACAAATTACCAAAATGGCACAATTAAAACATCATATTAGCATAGTAGTCCAAAACTTGAGGCAAAAGGCAATACATGGAAATCGTTGAAGACAAAAAATAAACCCTATGTAGCAAAGTATTCAAAAACTTGAGGCAAAAGGCAATCAATGGAAATCATTGAAGGCAAAAAATAAACCCTATCTCTGCACTCATTCTGAAATAGCGGAGTCATCTACAAAATAACATTTTGGTCTCATCTTAGATTGCCGAGGAGTTTCATCATAATGAACGTCTACCTCCATCTCTCTAGCCATGCTCTCTACATAACAAGGTAAACAACTACAACATGGTCAAGAAACATTTTATCCCTACCATCTCAATATTTGAAAATTCCATGGTGCTTTAATAGCATAAAGATACTGACTAGTCCAATGGAACATCTGTGATGGCCAAACTCTCCTCATCATCACCAAGCAAATCTCCAAACCCACCCAAGTCAGCAGTATGAGTGCCGGCCTTATAGTAATCATCTATAAATGGCATCAAGTGACTAGTACAAATCTCATCATCTCTCTCAATCACCATGCACAATCGTGCGCTATGCATAGCATCCCTCATAACAGAGCCGGTCCCACCTCCTATCTCAAGCACTAAGCCCGAATGTGGACATAAGGCCTCCATAAAGAACAACATTATGGGGGCACTCTTTTCAAGTGGGCCCCTCCAACCACCACTCTTACCATTACGCTTAGCTCTTGCAGATGAAGGCAAGCAATGGCTCATGACCTATGTGGAGAAGTCTAAGTCCAATGCTTGTCCTACCTACAAAAATAAAATAGGAGCAACACAAGTAAATTATCCATTCAAGAAATGCCCAACACAAAAGCACAAACCTTATACTTAGTAAATTACCTTTTGTGCATTCAAAAGGTTAACGATGGGTGTTTGGCTAGCCTTATGGAAGGCCACCACATGCAGCAATGTCATCTATATATAAATACAATCAGCAGAGCAAGTATTATTGGCGACTCCTAAGAAGCTATTTATTAGACATCAATAGAAATGCACATGGTAGCACTACCTTCATAGGCACTCCTAGTCTTGTTTCATTGTTGTAAGGCTTTGAATAATTTAAAGCCCAACGAAAACCGACAACCATGCCTGTCCTAGAAGCAACTCAATCCACCAGAGAAAGATGAGCAGGACTTGTGATCACCAAAACCCAACCCATGTCATCCATCACAACATTGGCCACCACCAAAGAACTCTTTATATGATCCTCACTAATTTGATTCCAAGAAGGAATCCCATCAAAGCCTGGAACTGGAGAGCTTGACAAAAGATAATCCGGGAACATTTAAGCCAAAAAAGAAAGCAAGTCTCAAAAAAGCTTTCAAATAAAAGTTGTGCAAAGAGAGAGGACTTATTGGAAAAGTGGGAAGGACTTTACAAACCTGTGGGCAAATCAATGATTGTGAAGTCAATGCTCCAACTGCATGGCTTGCCTCCTCTGGTTTTTTTCTCTCCAAGGTGGGTCATGAAAAATTGTCTCATTACTTCAAAACCCTCCTTGAAATTATGCTCCAGCAACTCGTTTCCCAATTGAATGTAGTCATATGTCCATACATTCACTTGATTTCTCCCACCAAGCCTCTCTTGCTTACGAAAAGCACTCAATGAAACGATCCTTGACGAGCTTGCACCAGTTCTTGGAAAAGAACGATCGTGCCCTTTAATGATCCAAAAAACAATAGAATGCAAACATTTTAAGAGTACACATTGTTTAAATCATTCTACATACAATCCTTCATCAATCCAATAAACATACCTTGACTCTGGCTCATGAACTTATTTGATGGTTGACCCCCCTTATTTGTGGCTTCCTTCTTTTCCTTGAGGTCCTTTTCCTTCAAGGCACACAACTCTTCATCAATCCTTTTCTTCTCCTCCTCATTAATAGACCCTGAGGAACTCGAGTGAGACATGCACTCCCCCTTCAAATGCCATAGGTATATCTCTTTGTCCTCCTCCAAACATTCCCCCCTCTTCATGTCCAACCACCAAGGACATTTCTTCCTCTCCCATTCAGACAACATTAAAGCCACACCTATTTGATTGTTTTCTCTAAAGATGGAGCAAGAGTACATGCTGAATCTAGAATCCAGTGTCCATGCCTCACAAACATGAGGCAAGAAAGGTATCTTCTTCATAGAAATAAGCAACAGCAAATACCTAAACACAAGCACAAAAGTTAAATATTCAACAACTCATCACATTTTAAAAATTCTTAACAACAACACCACTGAACTTGGGATCTTTTCTCACCTATAGACCAAATGTCTAGATGCATTTTTCAAGTCAATATGTTTTGCTGCTGACGTTGCCACATTCATCTCTTTCTCAAATGAATAAAATAGCACAGCTCGATACCTCCCAACAATGTCCAAGAAGTATGTGTCCAAACTAGGCTCTTGAGGCAACTCTAGTTTCTCCTTGCAGATATTGGAATCTACAACCTGTTTCACCAATCTGGTTGCATCCTCTAGTAATTGGTCCATCCACACCTCCTTGGCCAACCATGAAATGTATTGATGGTCTCCAAGTGGCATCCCATAAGACTGCTTAACATTGTCATCTTGTCCTAGAAGTTTAAGCATTGAGGATTTCAGGTCTGGAGAACATGCTGCCGAGGAGAGTGCATATAATTTCTCTAGACTAATTTTATATTGGGAGTCCTCAAAGGGAAGCTTCCACAATATCTCAAACCATTCTTTGCCATTGGATGGATTAACCACCGAAAGCATCTAAGAGATTCAAAAAATATATCCTGTCACAAAAGCTTAATCAACCAATCAACCCAATCAAGCATGAAAGACAATCAATCCAATGAAACACGAAAAACATTATCAACTAACCCTTATCATTTTTCTATTGTAAGTCTTGATAACACTCCTTTTTGCCTTTAATACTTCTACATCTTTATCTTCCTTGGAAAGTCCTGGATTGATCTTCTTGCATGCAACCTCAAATGCTGTGTCCCATTTTCCTTGTAATGACAAAGAAAAAACAACAACAAAGCAAACAGTTAAATGAGTAAGATTTAAATCATGAATCAAAAATTACTTCCTCACAAGAAAACCCACCGCAAAAACCATGCGACCTAGGATTGATTGAGTCAAGGGATACCACACCCTTTTCCCCATGCTTGCCTCTCTTGTTCTCACAGAGGCAATGTGATTCTTTTCATCTTCACTAAAACTTTCCATGAGAGATGTGTCATCTAATGCACAAAGGGTACTTGTATGGAAGAGATAATGGGTGGTTGCAAGATCAGGGTGCCCAGTTTTGTCCACTCAGGCACCTTGTAAACAGTAAAAAAACAGGCATTTGTTTACCTTTAGTGGCTAATCTCTCCTAGTAAATGAAGGAATTTCATTTCAAGTTCTTTTGTTGGAACATCATTTTCAAAGTTGGAAATATAGTTGCATAATTTGATTAAGCATTAGATAGTCAAAAGTCCTCATTTTCTTAGGTACAAAGTCAATGTATACACCCTGTCCCAAATTTGAACTGATTCCATAAAATGCTAATATCTTTTACATATAAACTCATATGAGATTCCCACTTTGTACCTTAGATCTTCACATAATATGGAGCTTAACTTGATTTTTCAAGAAAATTTTAAGATATTTGTCTATTTTCTTTAAATATTTCAAGGTCTTTAAAGTGTTATAATATATGCCACTTTTTGTACCCACAATAGCTACCACTTAAAATCCTCAATCTTGTAGATCAAAAGAGTGGGTAGATACTGAGACATTAGTAGAATGTGGTGGTTAGTAAAAATTGCAAATCCAATGGTTGGATTTTTAATGATCTCTTTTTCAAAATTCTTCCAGACTATCAGAAGGCCTGTAAATATTAATAATCTAATTAGTAAAATTACATTTTTGATGTGAATCATCTAAAACCTATAGGGACTAGTGTACTTGTTGTTGAAAGAACGGTAGAGGGAGAGGAGCACACACACAGGAGCAAACCCTAATGTATATTGCAAACCCTAACCATAGAGGGAAGCCATGTCCACTCTCACACAAAGCATAATGCACTAATCCATAATCCACACAACACACAATAAGTTGTGTCCACACTCTACTAACCGTAGCTAATGTCCACACACTATGACCAACTGGACACGCGGTCATTTACGTCTCACACATGTTCCTACCTAATCTGCCAGCACATAGCATAGCTGGCTCACACTGACATCGAGCTTGAATCTCCACAGCCCCTCTCAAGCTCATGATGTACTGCCGATGAAGATGTAGATGAGCTTGGCTCATCCCATGTACTCCCAACATAGTCTGGAAGTACTCAAACTTCTCCCTGCTAAGTGGCTTCGTAAAGATGTCTGCCACCTGCTCATCAGTCTTCACATACTGAAGATCAACTGTACCATCCAGCACCTTTTCTCTGACAAAGTGATAATGGACCTCTATGTGTTTGGTCCTCGCATGAAACACTGGATTCTTTGCCAACTGTATACTGCTCATGTTGTCACAATGAATGACAACTTTCCCATCAAGAGGCTCACATAAATCTGCCAAGAGGCTCTTTAACCATATAGCCTCACAAGTAGCAATGGCTTCTCCTCTGTACTCAGCCTCTGTACTGGACAAAGCAACTGTAGGTTGATTTTTGCTACTCCAACTCACCACGGCACTTCCAAGTGTAAAAGCATATCCACTAGTAGACCTCCTGTCATATGCGCTACCTGCCCAATCAGCATCTGTGTAGCCATGTATGTCCAAGCTTTTACCACTCTCATAAAATAGACCATAATGTGCTGTGGTCTTCACATATCTCATGATACGTCTCACTGCATCCAAATGTGGTTTCCTGGGGCTTTGCATAAACTGGCTGACTAGCCCCACTGCATAACTCAAATTCGGGCGTGTGATAGTCATGTATATGAGACTACCAACCATCTTCCTGTACATAGAAGGATCATCCAATTCCTCGCCATAATCAGCCCGCAACTTCACATTTTGCTCCAATGGTGTACTCATAGGCTTACACCCTGTCATGCCATACTTTGCCAACATATCCAATGCATATTGGCGCTGTACTAACCAAGTACCTGCATGATCTTTCACCACTTCAATTCCAAGGAAGTATCTCAACTCACCAAGATCTTTCATGTCAAATTGCCCACTCAAAGCTTTCTTGACATGCATCACATCTGCACCATGATCACCTGTGATAATCAAGTCATCCACATAGATGACTAGTAAAACAATCCCATGCTGTGTCTTCTTCACATAGAGTGAAGAATCTGCTGTAGAAATCTGAAAACCAAGTGAGATAAGATATCTGCTCTCTCATCTTATCACTCCAAGCACGAGGTGCTTGCTTTAGACCATACAATGCCTTTTTCAACCTGCATACGTGAGTAGGATATCTAGGGTGTACATACCCTTCTGGCTGTGCCATGTATACTTCCTCTTGTAGATCTCCATTCAGAAATGCATTCTTGACATCCATCTGATGCATTTTCCAGCCATTAGCTGCAGCCATAGCAATGACTACTCTTACTGTGCCCATCTTAGCCACTGGACTAAACGTCTCATCATAATCCAATCCTTGGGTTTGTGCATAACCCTTTGCTACCAATCTTGCTTTATGTCTCTCAATAGAACCATTAGATTTGCACTTCACTTTGTAGACCCATTTACATCCAATAACATTCTTGTCCTTTGGTAATGCAACCAAGTCCCATGTATCATTATGGACCAATGCGTCCATCTCAACATCCATTGCTTTCTCCCATACATGCTCTCCAATAGCCTCTATATAGCATGTAGGTTCCACATGCTTCACCATAGATGTCATATATGCATAGTGCATAGCAAAATCTCTATATGTCAATCTGTCAACAGGATATCTGACTCTCTGGGATCTCCTGTACACCTGTAACTCTAGCATGTGGTGGCACATATCTATCCTGTCTAGCACCAGGTGTGCGTAACATAGGTATGCCAAGCTCCTCATCCAAACTCTCAGAACTAGATGACTCATATCCTGTGATTCCAATTCCTTCGGCTTTCTTTTTGCCTTTATCCATAGCACTACTCCCAGTGCTCACACTCTCATGCCTCAGACGTCCTGACCATGGACGTACACTGCTACTCTCAGCTTCTGCTGGCCTAGACATAGTAGTAGAACTAGAACTTGCTTGTGATGGCAAGTTCACAGGCACATCAGCCTCAAGTGACTCAATAACATCCTCATCTTTTGCTTTGTACCAACTAGCAAGCTCATAAAACACCACATCTCATGAGATGACCACTTGTCTAGTTTGTGGATTATAACACTTGTAGGCCTTTCGATCCTGTGCATATCCAACAAATACACATTTCTCTGCTTTAGGATCCAACTTCCTTCTTCTTTCATCAGGCACATGCACATAAGCTATGCATCCAAAAACTTTAAGATGTCCAATGTCTGGCCTGTAACCTGTGAGCCACATCTCTGGCGTGCTTCCATGAATGGCTGCTGTAGGTGTTTTGTTCAATATATAAACTGCAGTAGCACATGCTTCTGCCCAATAGTAATTTGGCATGCTCTTTTCATTAAGCATTGCCCTTGCCACTTCACATATAACTCTATTCTTCCTCTCAACCACACCATTCTGCTGAGGTGTATACCTGCAAGTCAACTGTCTTCTTATTCCATGCTTCCTCAAGAAATGCTCAAAAGCTTTTGAGGTGTATTCACCACCTCCATCTGTCCTCAAACATTTAATCCAACAGCCATACTGCTTTTCTGCAAAAGCTTTGAAATCCATGAATTTTTCCAACACTTCACTCTTCTCTTTCAGAAAGTATATCCATGTCATCTTGCTAAAGTCATCAATGAATGTAACATAGTATAAACTGCCTTTGATAGATGGGTTTTGTGCAGGACCCCATACATCATTGTGCACGATCTCAAGTGGCCTGTTACTCATATTTCCTTCTCTAGGGAACCTCAACCTTGCCTGTTTCCCAAACTGACAGGCTTCACAAACATGCATATGTCCATCATATTTGAACCTAGGTAATCCATTGACAATGCCTCTTGTTTGCATGTTCTTTAATCTCTGTATATTGACATGGCCAATCCTCTTGTGCCACATATCAATGTCCTGTACCACATTCCTGCTCTTTGAGAACATGGCTGATTTTAGGTCAGGAATTCCAGCATCCAGCTTAAACAATCTTCCTTCTTTCTTGCCTTTAGCAATCACTCTACATCCATGTTTGAAGTCTTCAACGAAGCATCCATGCTCATTGAATCTAACCTGTAATCCCTGTTCTACCATTTGACCAACTGAGGCCAAGCTTTTAGTGATCGAAGGCACATACAGCACATCTGACATAGACTTTGTCTGACCATTATGCATGACCAATGGTACACTTCCAACATGTGTAATGACATGCTGGGTATCATCACCTGTTTCCACATAGCCTTTGACATCCATAGGCTTCATATGCTCAAACCATTCACCATGACATGTCATATGGTTTGATGCTCCTGAGTCCATGTACCATGTATCATCATTCTCAGCATTTGTTGTCATAGAACCCACAACATGCTTCATGGCAAACAAATGATTTGCAGTTCCATCATTGCTACTTGATGCATAGTTACCACCATGTTGTGCATAGTTTCCACCATAATGACCACCACGTTGTGCTCTTCCCCCTCTCAAATCATTCTGTTTGCGAAAGCAATCTCTCGCCATATGACCATATTTGCCACAATAATGGCATTCCACATCTTGCATAGAATTTTGTTGGCCTTGCCAACGTCCTCGTCCACGGGGGTTACCTCTGCCTCTTTGAGGGGTATATCCACGACCACCTCGAGCACCATAAGAAGGCTGAAAATTCTGTTGTGGAGGCCTATCCTGCCATCCACGACCATTACCACCACGTCCACGTGATGCAAATCTCCCCCTGCCTCTAAAGCCTCTCTGCGAGTAGAAAGCCTGATTTCTGCCATCATCATGGCTAGTAGATGCATCCAGAAATGAATCACTGAGCTTGATTTCCTCAACCAATAAGAGTGAAACCAACTCATCGAAGTCGGGTAAACCTGTACTCCTCACTGAGATAGATGTATCAAAAGATTTGTATTCCTTGCCAAGACCACGCAAGGTAATATCCACCAAATCATCATCAGGCATGGGGGCATTTATTGTGGCCAATGCATCTGCAAACTTCTTGATTTCTTGCACATAATCATGTATGCTCCTTTTATTCCTTTTTACATTGTGTATCTGCTGTCACAATTGAGACTTGCGAGCACTCGTATCTGTATCAAACATCTTGACCAAAGTATCCCATGCATCTTTGGGATTCTCAGCATCCTGAATGTGTATGAGCATAGCATCAGAAATGCATATAGACAAATAATGCAGCACTTTGAATGCTCTCTCTGACCATTGCTTATGAGAAATAAGATGCTGCTGTGTAGGTTGCCGAGGTAGCTCAGGCTCAGGCTCAGCACCTGTAATGAGATTCCAAAATCCTTTCCCTTTCAAGAAACTCTTTATCCTGTACTTCCATGCCTGGAAGTTCTTCCTATCCAGCTTTTCACCAACAATCTGAACTGGATTGTCCGACATGTTGCTCAATGCATACACCTTCCGCACACTTCAAATCTATAAATGAGCCTTCCTCAGCTCAACCACACTCCAATTAATGTTCTAGATACTCCAAGATAGCCAACAAACTCCAAATTTGATGTAGGAAATCAACCTGTAATCATCCAAGATGAACTGACTCACGCAGTGCAGGATACCCTGAATTGACACGCCTTCCAAGGCTCCAAATCGCAATGTAATGGTGCAATCAAGTCTAGGCAACTTGCATTGACACCTAATGAACCTCAATGTTGAGTATCAACTCCATCTGACATGTGTAATTATCAATTTTTGAAAACCCCTTTTTCTGTTTTTGGAAAAACCAGAAAAACCAGTAATGATTTGGCTCTAATTTCTTCAATATTTCACCAAATTGGGCAACCAGGCATTCATTGGCTTAGCAATAGTGTCCATCAACTCCATGTAAGAGGAATTCGTCCAATTGTAAAACACCAAAGATTAATTGCTCAATTAAAATGCTCTGTTTCTCTGCAACCAGTGGACAGCCTGTTTTAATCAGCTCATTCCCAGCTCAATTAAGCATCATTGACCAAACAAATCACATAGCCCTCTTCTCCAAGGTGTAAAGCATCAAATTGCTAAAACAATTGTGGAAGTAATCAAGCACATAAGTGAAATTTGACCTCCTCGTGTGAAAAATACCAGAAAACTGCCCTGTTTTCTCTGTTTGGCTGCGCCGCCTGCTGTAGAGCTCTTTGGGAGTGGTTGTAATGCTCAATGATGAGGTAATCAAGTCCCCAACACTCCTAGGTATGTGTGCAATCCACCAATGGTTGGATTTGAGCCAAAATCACACTCCAATTGCTTCAATTTTGGGCTTCTTTTTCACTGTTTTGTGAGAGCTCAAAAACCAGAGTTTTCCACTCAATTAAATGCATTCAAATTGCTCCAAAAATTATTCAAGGCTTGCACATGGGTTGCTAATACATCCTTCTTTGACAAATGCATATGTCTTTTGCCAGAATCACACGTATTTCCACTATACATCAATGTTCCCAAGCTTTAATGGAAAGCTTCAAAAACCAGAATTTTGCTTTGCTTTGCTTTGCTCTATTTTGCTTTGCTTTTGCCTGTTTCACCTGCAATCCGCTCAAGGATGTTTAGAAGACCTTACCCGGTAGGCCAAGCTTTCAGATCTGATAGTATTTGGTGTGCTCCAAGCTTCACAGCTCCAATGGCCAGCTTCACAGCTTCTTTTCACAGCTTCTTCTCCCTCTTCACTTCACTCACTCATAAACCCTAATAAACAGCACAAGGCTCTGATACCATGTTGAAAGAACGGTAGAGGGAGAGGAGCACACACACAGGAGCAAACCCTAATGTATATTGCAAACCCTAACCATAGAGGGAAGCCATGTCCACTCTCACACAAAGCATAATGCACTAATCCATAATCCACACAACACACAATAAGTTGTGTCCACACTCTACTAACCCTAGCTAATGTCCACACACTATGACCAGCTGGACACGCGGTCATTTACATCTCACACATGTTCCTACCTAATCTGCCAGCACATAGCATAGCTGGCTCACACTGACATCGAGCTTGAATCTCAACACTTGTAATGGTGCATCTATGGAAAAATAAATTGGATCACTCTAAGTATGGAAAGATCATTTGTTTATCATTTCATCATATTTTTTATTAATTTTGATTAATTAGACCAATTTATATTAATTTAAGTTATATTGGGTTAATTTAAGGACAAACGTATTTTCTATTATTTGCTTGATCTCATTTTAAGTACCTTGCCTCCCAAAATTTGCTCTCCAAGCATTGTCCCAGTCCCAGCATAAACTGGATAAAACTGGACACCCTGATCTTGCAACAACCCTAATCCTTAAGATTTGTAATAACAATGGCCTCTTCATGCATCCTACAAAAAATCGACAATAGTCAATGCAAACAAATTCAAGAGCAAGTACACAATTCTTTTAAAAAAATCTAATCATTTTGCAAAGAGATATAGATGAGAAGCTTACAAGTCAATTCTCTGTAAAGTAGCCACAAGAACTTGCTCATCCTTTTCATTTGGAATGATGAATTCTGCTTGAACTCTGATATGCTTCCCCTTGTTATTTGCAAAACTCTCGCTAATACACTCCATCCATGCTGCAGTCCTGTGATTACCCTCCCATACAAAAAACATTTTTCCCCTCAATACAGACCACTCTTCTTTAGATTCAAGCTCTTTTTCAAACTCGTCATTGATAGCCTGCCAATGTCTATCCCAAGTACTTGTTATTGTTTCATCAACATCCAAGGTAGACCCATCAGGCAGGTTAGTTGACAGAATCAAGCTACCTTTCATTGCCATATAGCCCTCTTTTTCCAAAACTGACTTTAATCTAGACAAATCATGTCTAAGCTCTCTAACCCTTTCATTTATCCTACACATGCAAAGTGGAATCCTAGGTGCTAGCATTCCAGGATTAAGTGCCAATCTAGACAGAAAGTCAGATCCATCAGCTGCCTTAGAAATTGCTTGAGGAATCAACTCATCAGGTATATCATCCTTATCTTTGGGATCCTCTTGTGTAGTTATGAAAACAACCAATTCATTGCCAATAGCCAAATTTGTGTCCTCAACCATTTGTTCATCATTTTCTCTCTCTCCAGGATGCTCAACGACCTCATGAGACTCTTTAACTGATTTCTTGGCACCAGAGCTAGATGTTTTTGCAAGTGTCTTTCTCTTTCTGGTATTGACAACCTGTAAGAAAAAAAGAGAAAAAAGGAGGTAGTGAGCACATGCAGATTGATCCTTCCATCTGTAGTTCGCCAGCGAACTATACAAGGAGGCATTGCAGTAGGCAAATTGCCAACCCTTGAGTATTGCAACTTCTTGATCTCGATCATTCTGGCCTTTTGAAGACATTAATATATCAATTCATTTCGTTTCTCTCTCTCTCTCTCTCTCTCTCTCTCTCTCTCTCTCTCTCTCTCTCTCTCTCTCTCTCTCTCTCTCTCTCTTCTAAAATAACGCATACGCTATCAATTCTAATGTTCACTACCTCTCAGAAATTGTCTCCCTAATTGAAAAATGGTTAAGAATTCACAAAGTCTCGTCTTATCCGAATACATTCAGTACAACCTTTTAACCCTTCAAAGAATCAGTGCAATTAGCTAAGTAAGAGCAAATTTAACATAAAGAAGAACACAGCAAATAAATCACAAGCAAATCACTGACTAATTTATCTGCACTTGCTTCCAATTGCATTTTAATACAGCAAGAGTTTGGAATAAACACAAAAAATTCCAACAATCTGGTACTGCTCTAAGTAAAGATCCCGGACTTGGAACATATGCAGCCAGTATCGTATGTGCAGCCAGTATCGTATGTAAAGCTCTCAGACTTGGAACACGTGCAGCGAGTATCCTATATAAGTTGTGGTGCAAGTACTCCAAGCCATAAGCCACACCCATAATAATTCTCATTCGTGCATTAAGTCAATATTAGGTAATTTGGGAAAAATCTCACATTTTGGGAATCAATTACTCCATATAGTTTTGGACATATCTTAAACATACTAACTCCAAATTTGTCGGAGATCATAGATTTAGATTCTTCTCTTCAAGATCTTTTTGATGATATGTCACATGAGGGGGTTTTGACAAACTTTTGGACAAGTTCACCATGCTCCCATTTTTCAAATGGGAATGGGATTTTTCCCAAATTATCTAATATGGTGTTCATTCCAATCTAGTTTTTCAGCATTGCAATCTGCCACCACCTAAACATTCAGACCCATGGCAAAACAAGCAGCACTGAACTAGCACCTTAGCAGCACTGAACTAGCACCTTCGTGACACAGAAAAGAACATGTCCAGACATTGTATAACTTACGACTCAGGAGGGGACATGTAGCTATCCATTACTATTAATATATCACTAAAGCTTAAATGTAGAAATCAATGGAGAAACTTCATTTATTGCCATGTATGTACATAAATATATAATGTGCATGTGATTGAACAAAAGGGAATGCTGCGAAGGGTAATTTTTTGTGGGCACAGATGACACACTATGTAGGAGGTCGAACAGTGTCCCATTGGGTGTGTATATTCACAAATCAGCATTCTTGTCAAAGGTTCATCCTCAGAGTAGTATCCAAGTAGCTTCACGATGTGTTTGTGATTGATGCTAGCAAGCCTTGCATTGGTATCACCCCTAATGAAATCAACCGTAATGAAATCGGCCCTAATGAAATCACCTCTAATGAAATTGGCCCTCTGTAGGAGCAGCTCGACAGAGACCCCATGAATGCTCTGAGTAAAGCCAACGAGTATCCCTTGTATAGTTCGCCAGCGAACTATACAAGGGGGCATTGGCATCCTAATGAAATCACCCTTAATTAAATCGGCCCTCTTCAGGAGCAGCTTGACAGAGACCATTAAGTACATTCAATGAACAGTAGTGTTACCCATTAAGTACACTCAATGTACAGTAGCTTGGGTCACATATCCTATTGGGTAGCCGCCAGACCCTCTATAGTTTGCCAGCGAACTATACAAGGGGCATTGACATCGGGCCATAATCGCAGCAACAATTGAATTAGGGGCATTGACATCGGGCAACAATTGAATCAGGGGCATTGACATCGAGCCATAATCGCTCAAATTGCATATGCAATAATGGGCATAACCGCTCAGATTGCAGCAACGAAGGAATTCAATAAATCCAAACATAGCCAAACCCTGTATAGTTCGCCAGCGAACTATACAAGCATCGGGAGTACAAACGAAATCGGCAACAAGCATCCTCTTTTGTAGTTCGCCTAGCGAACTATGGAAATCCAATAGAGAGAAGAGAGAGCGAGCGTTACCTGTTTATTTGTTTTCGGAGGCATTGTGAATGGCGATCAGAAGCCGAGAGAGAGAGAGAAAGAGAGCGAGCTTGAGAAGCTTGTTAAGAAGCCCTGAGAGAGAGCAAGCGTTATCTTCACAATTCACAATTCTTATTTAATGAAGAGAGAGAGAGAGAGAGAAGATTTTATCGTCGTAGGAAACAATCCCAAGAGACCAAATCGATCTATCCGACTGGTCTTGA
The DNA here is from genome assembly GCF_041138505.1 of Cibotium barometz. Classification (NCBI taxonomy): domain Eukaryota; kingdom Viridiplantae; phylum Streptophyta; class Polypodiopsida; order Cyatheales; family Cibotiaceae; genus Cibotium; species Cibotium barometz. The sequence goes on from NC_141056.1 coordinate 57,711,928, forward strand.
ACTCAAGACCTTTTTTTTCTTATTTAATGAAGAGAGAGAGAGAGAGAGAGAGAGAGAGAGAGAGAGAGAATGAGCATGAGAAGCCGAGGGGAGAGAGAGAGAGAGAGAGAGAGAGAGAGAGAGAGAGAGAGAGAGAGAGAGAGAGAGAGAGTCAATATAGAGATTTAAAATAATTAAATTAACGAAATAATTAAAAATAAATAAATTATACTTTAACCATATAATGATTATCTTCATTGAAAGTAACAAAATAAATATTGTAGATTTCGTTTAGTTAATGACTATTTCATGTGATGATGAACTCTCAAAAAACGCGAGTATTCATGTCCATTGCTAAGAATTTTCAATGGCAAGCCGAAATTGGGGTCACTTTAGAGAGAGAGAGAGAGAAAGAGAGAGAGAGGGGAGGAGAGAGGGGGATAGAAAATCTTTCAAAGCACATCGTTCTTTGTATTTTTTACGATGCAGACTGCATGTTTGAGGGACCAAGCTAGAAGCAAGCAGGTTGAGCTAGCAACTACAAATGGTGTCATTGAGGTTTCCAAGCATTATCTCTCATTGACCTTTGGATTGAAGGAAGATTCTATCATTCTACATCAGATGTTTGGTGTCGAGACGACTGATGGCCTTTCATTTGAGATGCCAACTATAAAAAGAGGAGATCATAATGTCTTTCAACTGGACATTCAATTTGGGAGAACCTTTGCTGAAGTACTTGATGATGCTAAAGAGGAGGTGAAAAAATTACATGTGGAGACAGCGCCTATTTTCAACATCGGTGCCACAGACAAAATTAGTATTGTTGAAACGTTGAGAAATTTACCTTTGAAGAATTCACTCAGAGTCACATTTGGTTTAATAGGAGAGATCCGACAGGTTGAGGAGCTTCCTACAAGATATGATGGGAATATAATGTTTGAGTTGCCCTTTGCCAGTGCTGATAATAGAATGCTAGGACTAGAAAATAAATTTGATGGCCATGTGTGGACAGATGAAATGACAAGCAATATTTCTGCTTTCTTTGGAACAGTCAGGATAAAGAAATGTGGTGGGTACCTAGAGTGCACTAATGTGCTGTGTACTAGATTGAATAGGTCAAGGGAGACAAATAAGCGGCATTGGATTGGTCGTTTGGCAAAAGTTTGTCCTGCTAGTAGAAGTGTGGAATTATATGGCAGTTTGAAGTGCACTTTCTGTTCAGCACCTCCAACATGTCAAGCTGAATGCCCTTGCAAATTGGTGATGTACTTCCCCTCTGAAAAGATAGGAAAGAAAGTAACACGAACCGTTCTGCACATTGGCTCTCATATGCATCCTGTTTTGTAGCAGGAATCACAAGGATGGATGTGACAGAGAACCGGAGTGAGGAGACACACCCACTGTAGACACCAATAGGTGGGGATAAACAAATGAGTGGTACCTCCCCAAGTACACACAGTAGTATATATATCTATGGATAAGGCTAGGACCACTAGGCACTAAGTACGAAGCATACTTAGTGTACTTAGCAGTACTAGACTAACAAACTGTTACATAGGGTGGCCAGTGCCTTTACCCCAACAACCTCCCACTTAAAGGCAATGTGCCCTCAAGAGAAAGAAAAGAAAAAATAGCATATACATCATAATGTACAAGACCAGTAGACTGGCCTTAACCTATACCCATTAGCCATCTGCAGTATGCAAACCGCTCAGCAGCCAATCCTTTTGTCAACAGATCTGCCGGATTGTCATCAGTGTGAACTTTCACAAGCTGAAGTTGCTTGTTCTCAAGCACCTCCCTGATAAAATGATACTTCACGTCGATGTGCTTTGTCTTTGCATGAAAAACAGGATTTCGTGCCAACTGTATGGCACTCTGACTGTCACAATGCAACAATGGAGTATCACTAGAGTAGCCCAAATCTGCCACTAGCCGAGATAGCCATATAGCTTCCTTGCATGCCTCAGTGGCTGCAATATATTCAGCTTCTGTAGTAGACAGAGCAATGCATTGCTGCATTCTAGATACCCACGACACTGCACCTCCAGTGAAAGTGAAAACATATCCGGTAGTAGACTTCCGGGTATCAGGGTGACCGGCATAATCAGAGTCTGTATAACCCTGCACTTTTGCATCTTGACTGCCGAAACATATACACAGGTCCTGTGTACCCTTTAGGTATCTCATGACACCTTTCACTGCATCCCAATGCTTCCTGCCAGGTTTAGCCATGTATCTACTAACCACTCCCACTGCAAACGCAATATCGGGCCTGGTTGCAACCATAGCATACATGAGACTGCCACACGCTGATGCATACGGAATCTTTGACATCTCAGCCCTCTCGGCATCTGTCTGAGGGCTGTCCAAAGCACTGATTTTCACATAAGGAGGCAATGGAGTACCAATACTCTTCCCCCCCTCCATGTGAAATCTCTGCAAGACCTTGCCAATGTATTCCTTCTGAGACAAGTATAGCAACCGCTTTTCCCTATCCCGAAGTATCCGCATGCCCAGTATATGGTTGGCATCACCAAGATCCTTCATATCAAAGGTCTGGTGCAATCTTTTCTTCAAGGCATCTATCTCCTTATGAGATTTTCCAGCAATCAACATATCATCCACATACAAGATGAGGATCAGTAAACTGCCATCTGAAGCTTTCTTGGTATACAAGCAGTGATCAATGTCACTTCTCCTATAACCTTGGGTTCGCATGAATGTATCAAACTTATGATACCATTCTCTGGGTGCCTGCTTAAGACCATAAAGACTTTTCTTCAGTCTGCACACAAGCTTCTCCTTTCCCTTCACTGTAAAACCTTCTGGCTGCTGCATAAAAATCTCTTCATGTAAATCACCATGAAGAAATGCCGTCTTCACATCCATTTGGATCAAGTCCATATCTGCATGTGCAACCAATGCTAATACAGTTCTGAGAGTTGTCATCTTAACGACGGGAGAGAATATCTCATCAAAGTCAACACCATATTCCTGCTTGAACCCCTTGGCAACCAATCTGGCTTTATGCCTTGGCTTTTCACCAGGTGTGACTTTAAGTCGATAAACCCATTTGCATGGCAGTACTTTCTTGCCAGTAGGCAAGGGTACCAATTCCCAAGTGCCATTTTTGTGAAGACTGTCCATTTCAGACTTCATAGCAAGATCCCATTGAACCTTGTCTGCCCTCTGCCTAGCCTCTCTGTAGCATGAAGGCTCTCCACAATCAGTGAGCATTAGATAATCAAAGCCAGGAATAAATCTGTCTGGCTGCCATGTCGGTCTTGTTGACCTTCTAACCTGATGACCATTATCAGGAGGTGGCTGTCCAGCCTGTTCATTACCCAATTCTGGCTGCATTTGCATGTCAGGAAGGTCAACTAACTGTGGTACATCGATTGGGATATAATCTGCCATATCTGGCTGTCCATTTGGACCTGCTGCAGCATCATTTAATGGCTGATTATGCTGCTGTTGTGGCTGATTTACAGCCGGTTTGTGTTGCCCATGATGCCTGTCATCATCAATAGTTACTTTTAAAGGTCCCTGCTGTACAACAGGTTCCTTGAACATGACGGTTTCATCAAATACGACATCATTGCTGCGTATTAATTTTCTATTTGTGGGATCCCATAATCTGTAGCCCATCTCACCTTTGTCACCATACCCTAGGAAAATGCATTTCAGAGACTTTGGATCCAATTTAGTTCTGTCCTCCCTGCGTACATGCACATACGCGACACAACCAAAGACCCGTAGGTGTTTGTAAGACGGAGGCTTACCCGTCCATGCCTCTTCAGGCACACCACCACATAATCTCTTATTCGGTGACCTATTTATAAGGTGCACAGCTGTCTTTACAGCTTCAGCCCAAAAAGTGTGGGGCAATGCAGCATGTGACAACATAGATCTGACCTTTTCTTGAATGGTCCTGAACATTTTCTCAGCGGTCCCATTCTGTGGAGGATCATACGGTGCAGATAACACCCTTTGAATGCCCTTTGCCTCACAGAATTCCTGGAACTCTTTGGACAAATACTCTCCACCATTGTCAGACCTCAAAGCTTTCAGTTTCTTGCCTGTCTCATTTTCAACCAGTGCAACAAACTTAGTGAAAGCAGTAAAGGTATCACTCTTTCTTTTAAGAGTGTAAACCCACACTTTGCGGGTGGCATCATCTATAAATGACAAAATGTACTTTGCTCCTCCTAAAGATACAGTAGGCATCTCACATACATCGGTATGGACAAGCTCCAAGAGCTGTAATTTCTGATTTGATGCCCTCTTATGAGGAATCTGTACTTGACGACCGTAGAGACAAAATTCACATTTCTTTAAATCTGAAAATTTTAGACTCGGCAAGTAACCAAAATGAGCCAGTTGCTCCATTCCCTTAACACTCATATGGCCAAGCCGGCTATGCCACAATGAAATCTTTGGCAGCTCGGCGGCATTTACATCGGAATGCGGACAATGTCCTGCATGAAGTGAATACAAAGTGTCAAGTTTGGGACCTCTGGCTATAGCCATTGCCCCTTTGCTGATTTTCCATTTCTGATTACCAAAAGTGGTATGATAACCATCGTCATCCAACAACCCTGTGGAAATCAAGTTCTTCTTCACCTCAGGAACATGCCTAACCCCTTTGAGCATCATCTGTTGGCCATTCTCAAGCACAAGTCTGACATCACCAATACCAATGATCGAACATGCATGGTTATCACCAAGAAATACAACTCCCTTCTTCCCAGCTGAATATCTGACAAACAGATCTCTGTAAGGAGTAACATGGAAAGAAGCTCCTGAATCTATAATCCAAGAATGCATATCTGATCCATCACCAGCATGAAGTGTATGAGCCTCCAGTGAAGAGGTGAAGCATACCTCACGTCCACTGTCACTGTCACTAACATAAGTAACATGCAGCTCCTCTTTTTCTTTGCCCTTAGACTTGCCTTGAGCCTTGCCTTCTTTGGCTCTTTCGTCGTTCTTTTTCTGAAAACATTTTTTCTCTACATGTCCCTTCTTGCCACAATAATTGCAGACAAGATCTTTCTTCGAGCGGGACTTGCTCCTTTCTCTTTCTTTGTCTTTACCACGTGTCTTTGACCTGCTGCGTGTATTCAAGGCATTTGACTTCCCAATAGCATTATTCTTTCTATTCATCTCTTCCTGTAGAAGAGCGCTCTCCACATCTGCAAATAACAGTATGGCATTCGAATTGCTAGTAGAAGTCCTGAATGTATCCCATGACTCAGGTAGAGAACATAGGATGAGTGTAGCTTTCAGCTCATCATCGAGCTTCAACCCTTGGTTGATCACCTGGCTGAATATGCTGTTGAACTCAATAATATGAGTGGACATAGGTGTCCCCTCCTTCATCTGAAGCCCAACAAGCTTCTTCAACCAATAAGCTTTGCCCGTGGCACTTTTCTTGGCATATGTATCCTCAAGACGCTGCCACATTCTCCACGCAGTAGGTTCATCTCTGATGCCTACAACCAGTGAATCAACAACTGTAAGCATTATGGTTGACATGGCCAAGTTGTCCATCTTCTCCCACTGCTCATCAGTAATGTTAGAGGGCTTAACACCCTTCTCCTTTATAGGTTTGTACTGGTCCTTCTGCATCAACACATTGTAGCACTGTGTCCTCCATATGTCGTAGTTTTTAGCTCCTTCAAGCTTCTTTATCTGGAACAAGGATGACACGTCGCTGCTGGAACTCATGGTAAAGAAGGAAGAGTTTGTTCCTCAATGGAACTGCCTGACTCCCTGTAGGCGTGCAATTAAGCACTAGTCACTCCAAGAAAATTCTCCCGCAGCAGAAGTACAGTCAAAAGTGAACTGTGTACTGTTTTAGTGGCACAAAACCACCTGAATATTCTTCTCCCACTTGCTGCAGAAACAGTACAGCAAGCTGATTCTGCTGTTTTTACTGGCGAAAATGCAGTACAGCTGCGTATAAACGCTCCAGAAAAAATCCCAGAATTGATATAATGATTTACAGCTGCACTTTTTTGAATTCTGCTGGTCAAAACAGGTCAAACCTGCTGTTTGACAGTCCCAGACTGTCAGAAAAAAGTAATTTTCTGATTTTTTTTTATGAAGATCCCTGATTTTAGACCTCCAATTGCTTCAGTAACTTCCCCCCCGACTGAATATACAGTCTAGAGGTGAAGTGGCTCAAAAGCCCTCTGAATGCGTGAAGATAATCAGAGATTTGACCAGAAGATCTAAATCAAATTTTGCACTTTCAGTGTATAATTGTGCTCCACAAGATAATCTGCTGCATGTAGAATACTCCCACTTGACAAATTGCCGGTCAGGCTACAAAAGCCCCAATTTGACAAAAGTCAAAGTTGGACAAAATTGAACAAATCTGCCCCAAAAGTGAATGTACTCACAACAGCAAATTACAGCATTTGTCCCACGGACAATGGCATCAAAAGCCCCTTGAATTGACAGCACATTCCGTGCATTAACACAGTAAATGGCATCACGCTGCTACTGCTCACAAGGCATTTGACTGCATATCCATTTGGGTTGCATCCAACATAGCATACGATGCATGTATCAAGCATAGATCTACCCAATGCATACACTCAGTGCCAACACTGACGTACAATCACTGGCCAAGTGATAAGACCTGTCTCGACACTGTTTGCGGCATAAGCTAAGCCTCAGTGCGAGTGTAAGCCCTGCCACAAGTAGAACACCTGCACCTGTACGTGTATATGCACAATACGCGGTACAAGGAAATGAAAATGGCAGGAATGGAAAGTACAATGCAAGTAATACAAAGTACCTGGCTAATGTGCCAATGGCAAATGTGAGAGGAGCAGCCCACAACAGTAATGATCAGATGATCAATGCGTAGAGCCAAGATCAACACACAGACTAGCAATAGGATCTCCACAAACAGGAGCAGCATCAAGGAGAAAAATGAGCAGATAGCTGCTCACAGCTGGTATATCGCATTGTGCAATACTTTCTAGCGCAAGAACAATTTACTAAAGAACTCTTGCATATTCCAAGGCTTGAGACTCGAAATTATCTGCCTCAATCACAAGCTCTGCTTCTCACTCGCAATGGACAGGTCGGCCAGAAGTAGATCAGCCCCCAACTCGCCCAGCCATTGGTATTTTGTTCAAACAGGCACTAGATGCTTTGCTGCAAGTGCTCCCAGCTTTCCCAAAAAATAAGCTTCAGATGGCGGCCACACAGCAGCCAGCACAGATTGCACCAGCAGCATGGAACAGCCCGCTAGAGATGCACCAGCAGCAGCCAAACGATGGCAGCAGCAGCATGTCGTCGATCAAGCTGGACAGCAAGGAGTCGCCCAGCAGCAGCCAAACGATGGAGAGCAGGTTGTCGACCACAGAGGGAGCAGCCAGCTCAGAATCGGCAGCCCACAACTCAAGCGATGATCAGCCTCACAGAGAAACGACCAGCAGATCGAACTCGTCAAGGCCTCCAGCGTGAGAGAGAAGCGAACAGCAGCCCTCAAGCTCCACGATTGAGCTCAGACAACTCGCCCACAGCAGCCCGTCGGCTCTCCAAACGAGCTCCTCAACAGATCCGCTCACAGCAGCATCGAAGAGGGAGAAGAGAGCATCATGGGGAAGGGAGCCTTAGCTCTGATACCAGTTGACAGAGAACCGGAGTGAGGAGACACACCCACTGTAGACACCAATAGGTGGGGATAAACAAATGAGTGGTACCTCCCCAAGTACACACAGTAGTATATATATCTATGGATAAGGCTAGGACCACTAGGCACTAAGTACGAAGCATACTTAGTGTACTTAGCAGTACTAGACTAACAAACTGCTACATAGGGTGGCCAGTGCCTTTACCCCAACAGGATGCTCAAGAGGTCAAGAACAAAGTGAAAGAGATGGTACAACAAGATTTTTTGGGTAGACCAAAAGCCATGCAACATAAATTGGCTAAGGAGATTCTTGTTGAGTCAGCCATCTTTGGAGATGGGACAGGTGGACAAAAGTTATCTGACAATGATTTGACTGCTATACTGGAGAAGCTTGCACCTGTTTTGGACAAAAGAAGACTTTCTTGCTGGAGAAAGGAGTCACAGGTAGAGGTGGGACAAGCAGCTGGAGAAATAGAGGCTATTATAAAGCTAAAGAATTGCTTGTTGTTTGACTATTTTCAGAGTGTTGTTTTTTTGGGGCAGTTAGAATTCTCCTCATTCAATAGGTGTCATCTCTTCAAAATGTCTACACAGGGCCCAGGGAGTGGGGTTGATTTGGTTAACAAGATGAGACCAGGAGGTGAGCTTCAAAGCTATTGGATTTGTTTTGACTTTGTAAAAGAATGAAAGACTGGACAACCATGATAACCCTTTTATGCAAGAGATGCAAACAATAGCAATTGGAGACTTCAAAGTTGAGGACACTGATGCTCAAATATTATTAAATTGGGAACTACTAAATCGGGTGATGGAGCGAGAAGGTTACAAGAAGGCTCAGTTTAAGGGATTCATGGTGGCAGATGAAGCACAATCAAATTGGTGAGCCGTGAGGACAGTTTTCAATGGTGGGCCAGACAATGTGATGACAGGTATGGAGCGTTCATGCTCTTTTCATTGGGAGCAGAGCTTGAATCAACATGCAAAGAAATGTGTACCACCGCATAGCCAGGAAGAGTTTAAATTGAGATGTCGGTGTTGGAAGAATTCCCCTTCACTTCCTCTTTCACCTTCCCCTTCAGCTTCCTCTTCTTACTCTTCTTCCTCGTGCCTAAGAAAACACAGAGAGAGGAGAGAGAGAGAGAGAGAGAGAGAGAGAGAGAGAGAGAGAGAGAGAGAGAGAAGCAAGTGTCTTCCTTTTCCTCCTTTTTGTTCTGCGAATCTGCAGAGAGTAAAAAGCCTTTTCTTCGTCTTTTGACTACCTCTTCCTCTTCCACAACCTGCAAAATCCAACTATAGAGAGAGAAAATTTCATGGTTGCCAGTTGTCCACGAAGAGAGAGAGAGAGAGAGAGGGAGAGAGAGAGAGGAGGTAAGTGTGAGCTTTGTTGTTAAATAGGTGTTTGTACATATAATTTTCTTCGATAGTTTCTTAACGAAACTATGCTAAGTTGCATGATAAAAAACTACATCTCCGATGAGTATTCTTTCAGATACTTCTCCCTAAGTACTAAACCAAACATGCTTTGATGGGGACCAAAGTTTGCAAGAATGTGGGGGTGGTCCCCCCCACATGCTTGCAAAGTTTGGTCCCTGGGTACGATGGTATGGGGAAGACCTAGATTTTCCATGGCCTCTTAAGCACCAAGAGACTTGAAAAATCTGCACTGGATGCTAATTACTAACCCAAACATGCTCCGATGATGGGGACCAAAGTTTGCAAGCATGTGGGGGTGGGCCCTCCCACATGCTTGCAAAATTTGGTCCCCATCGGAGCATGTTTGGGTACGATGGTATGGGGAAGACCCAGATTTTCCATGGCCTCTTAAGCACCAAGAGACTTGAAAAATCCACACTGGACGCTAATTACTAAGCCAAAAATGCTCCGATAATGACTACAATTTGCAAGCATGTGGGGGTGGCCCCCCACATGCTTGCAAAGTTTCATCCCCATCGGAGCATGTTTGGGTACGATGGTATGGGGAAGACTCGGATTTTCCATGGCCTCTTAAGCACCAAGACACTTGAAAAATCCATAGTGGGCGCTAACTAAGTACTAACCCAAATATGCTCATATTGTGACAAAACTTTGCATGCGTGTGGGGGTGGGCCCCCCCCACATGTTGCAAAGTTTGGTCCCCATCGGAGCATGTTTGGGTATGATGTCAGCATGGGGAAGACCTGGATTTTCCATGGCCTCTTAAGCACCAGGAGACTTGAAAAATCCGCACTAGGCGCTAATTACTAACCCAAACATTGATTGTGACCAAACTTTGCAAGGATGTGGTCCCCACATGCTTGCAAAGTTTGGTCCCCATCGGGGCATGTTTGGGTACGATGGTATGGGGAAGACCTAGATTCTCCATGGTCTCTTAAGCACCAAGAGACTTAAAAAATCCGCACTGGGTGCTAAGTACTAACCCAAACATGCTTTGATGGGGACCAAACTTTGCAAGCATGTGGGGGTGGCCCCCCCCCACATTCTTGCAAAGTTTGGTCCCCATCGGACCATGTTTGGGTATGATGGTATGGGGAAGACCCGGATTTTCCATGGCCTCTTAAGGACCAAGAGACTTGAAAAATCCACACCGGGCGCTAATGACTAACCCAAACATGCTCCGATTAAGACAAAACTTTGCAAGCATGTGAGGGTGCCCCCCCCCCCACATGCTTGCAAAGTTTGGTCCCCATCGGAGCATGTTTGGTTACGATGGTATGGGGAAGACCTGGATATTATTGGCCTCTTAAAAGCACCAAGAGACTTGAAAAATCTGCACCGGGCCCTAATTACTAACCCAAACACGCTCCAGTTTGTGACTAAACTTTGCAAGCATGTGGGGGTGTGGCCCCCCCACATGCTTTCAAAGTTTGGTCCCCATTGGAGCATGTTTGGGTACGATGGTATGGGGAAGACCTGGATTTTCCATGGCCTCTTAAGCACCAAGAGACTTGAAAAATCCATCACCGGGCGCAAAGTACTAACCCAAACATGCTCCAATCATGACCAAACTTTGCATGCATGTGGGGGTTGGTCCCCCCCACATGCTTGCAAAGTTTTATCCCCATATCGGAGCATGTTTGGGCATGATGGCATGGGGATTTTCAACAAATAATATGATAGCAAAAGTGTTAAAAATTTAAAAAAACCATGAACATCAACTAAAATGTAATGATACTCAATAATGAAAAATCTCATAATGATATAAACATCAAATAAGTACATCATAATGTGAGCTAACCCAGCTACTTTGGGTTTAGCCACTAATTCAAAAGATCAAGGCATAATGAAAATAAACTACCCTAGCTAGTCTAAGGTTAGTCACTGCCCATAAATCTAAGTACAATGTAAGTGAGCTAACCCAGCTAGTCTGAGTTTAGTCACTATCAACGGCAACCCAATCAAGATCATCATCTCTCTGAGCTGGTTGATGTGCGCGTCAAGGCTGCTATGCACGTCGAGGAGGCTGTGCCGGCTGTGGAGGTCATCGAATATCTACGGGGATGTCTGCCTCAAAGGTAGGAGCTAGTGCCGGTGTACTCGGGAGCTCACGAGTCCCATAAGCTGCTATAGCCCTCTCCCTCTCTCTACATCATGCTATTGCAAGACGTCTCTGTCTGTAAACCCAAAATCTATAATCATTAATGGTACGTGCTTGTCACTCTACGCATGTAAGCTCCTCTACTGTAAAGACACGCTGCTCATGAATGAGAAGCAGTACTGTTGCTGCTAGCACCATCACCCAAGGTGCCACTAGGACCAGCACCACCCACATGCTCATATGTTGTGATCTGGCCCTCATGAAGGACTCTTTGGTATGCATCAATCTCGTGTGCACTCCACTCAATCTCTGGAGGCACCTCAGGCTCCTGATTTCTGTCATCGGCGGCGTCGAGTCAATAGCTGAGGTAAAATCAAGAGGCCTGCCAGTCCTAGCATCTACTCGAGCAAAGCCTGGGTGAAGATCGTCAATGCCCAAAACTCTGTATGTCGCTAGGTCGATGCGTGCACAGTAAGAGGGACATGCTAAGAAGCGTACTAGCTCCTGGGTGATGTAAGACAAATGGAAAAAATGTCCACATCCTAGAGCATATCCACCAGTACTGTCAGTGTCCTGGATACTACACAGAGAGCGCAGCAAGCATCACGGAGGAATGGTGGTTCATCCTAAGGGGAAGGTCATCAAAAAATCTCTATAACAGGCTGTGGATATAGAGGCAAGTAAGGCACTCTCACGTCTCAGGATCTACGGAACTCCTGAACATGCAGTATCAACTGCTCTTCCCTATGCTATGTGTAATCCGCTCCATAATCATGCGCTGCTATGCCTCAGCTCTAGAACTCTCTACCTCAGCTCTAGAACTCTCTATCTCTCAGTCTGAGCCTACGCAAAAAGTAAAGCATAAAAATAATTGATTAGTCTCTCTCATTAGGTATTACTTAAAGAAATTTATAACTTAGGACCTTAATTATAACTCTTTTACATACAAGAGAAACCTACCTGTTGGATGTCAGACTCTCTCGCATGCTGTGCCCTGCAGTAGCTACCTCTGCCATCCACAATGCAGCTCTAAAGCGGTCAATCTCCACTCTCGCCTCTACCAACTCCTGAGTGAGTCTCTCAATGGTAGGTGTGGGACCCTACGTGACACAATCAACCATGCCGCTCATGTAAAAATATAGAAAACATGTAAATAAATGACTAAAAGAACTTAAGAAGTAATAAATGTGTAAATACCTCGACATATGTCGTCTCGGTAGTAGTATCGATTGTGAGAACAAGCGCACCACGTACTGGATGCTCTCTGTGGTACTCCGTACGTCGATGCCAACCTGGGTGCCAAGAGCCTTGACTGTCGACATAGGCACAAATGCCGGATCTATAGGAGCTACACAAAGGGCTAGTGGAGGCCACCTACCTTGGTCCTGGAGATGGCCTCGGCCAGCACCACCACCAGGCCTATGGCTAGTGTAACCCACCTCCTCCCTTAAGACAAACTCTACATATAATTGCTTTGCAAAGTATATGGGAATCTCGCAGTTGTTTGACATCCTCCCATATACGGCAACATATCGAGTATAGATATGTGCCGCCATACGAGGATGTGAACACCGCAAAATAGTAAGGGGCTTACCACAAGAGCAGTGCGATGGTGGGCTATCCACTCATCTACATAAACAATATCGTGAAGACTACGAAGGGACGATAGCATCGCCTCCAAATCTGCCCCACGATATGTAATATAGATGGTGTGTCTCTAGCACTCCTACGGAAAGCCGATCTATCTCCGTGAGGTCTTCAATAGACAAGCAGCCCTCCTCGTGGCCCTCCTCGTGTGACTCCATGCTAAAACCTAAGCCTAACACAAATGGGCAATGTGTAAGGTGCAATGTGTAAGGTCCAATGCTTAGTGCTAAGTAGCACTAATGAAGCTATAAAACAATGCTAATGGGTCCACTAATGCTAATCCAAATCAAGAGAGCAAGGAGAAAAAAAACAACTTGTGACAATGAGGCAAAAAAAAAATCCGATTTTATAACCTCGAACGAGGTTTGGTGGCATCATGCACTTTAGGGTTTGCAAGATGTACACTCCGAATTTTAGGGTTAGTGAGACAAATGTCCAAGATATGCACTTAATTTTAGGGTTGGTGAAGGATCGACGGCTGCGATTTGAATTCAGTATCTCGTTCGAGGTACATGGATGGCTTAGATTTTAAGTCATTACCACGATCGAGGTATAATTGATGATCTAGATTCATTTAATACCTCAATCAAGATATTTAAACAGTTGGGATCGCATCTTCAAATGTGCGCGAATGGACAGGTCGGATTTTGTAGATGTACCTCGTTCAAGGTTTTTAAATGGTCTGGATTTCATCTCTATGCCTCGAATGAGATATGTGGATGGATGAGATTGCATCTCTATACCTCAAACGAGGTATTTCAATGGTCGAGATAATATTTCAATATCTCGTTTGAGATATGTGGACGGTGGAGATGGGCTAGTTAAATATGTTGAATGTACATTTGAGCAGGATGTGTAGGGGGATCCACCGTGGCATTGATGTGGATCCGAGTAGCATGAATAGGGGGATCCACCGTGGCATTGATGTGGGCGGTGGAGATGGGCTAGTTAAATATGTTGAATGTGTAGGGGGATCCACCGTGGCATTGATGTGGATCCGAGTAGCATGAATATCTTGATCGAGATAGTGTGGTGGGAGTGACATGTATGGTGACTTGAAACCCGAACCTGCTAGCATGGTATTAGTTGGTATCTTATTTGAGATATGTTGCTTTAGGCTTGGGAGGCACGTGTTGTGTTTTAATTGATGGCAATATCACGATCGAGGTACTCCGCCCGAGATGCGTCGATGTCCCAATTTTAGAGAGAGTGAACAAAAGTGAGTACCCTCATCTTGCAACCACCCATTTATATATTATAATTAGAAAAAAAATTTAACTATGAGCTTTAACATGAAACAACCAAACTAGAATGAAAACTAGTACATAAATTCTTGAAGGATTGCACGAACTGATACTAACCCATCCCCTTGTTTAAAAAGGGGAAAGCAACCCTTGAAAATATTCATCTACTAATTCTTGTGGGGGCGGGATACTTAGTGTAACTACTTTTCTTGTTATCACATAGAAAGGTGTACAAGAATTTGATAGGTGTAGATATTTATTAACCACTCCACTAGTCAACATGGTTTCACCCGCATGTCCTACCATAAGGCACTTCACCATCTTTTATCATCATGTAGAAATCCCATTCTTCGTAAGATGGTGCTAGAATCTATGAATTAGCCTTCACCTTGGTTGGCGATGAGAAGATGTAGTTAGTGAAAAGACCAATCCATGTGCTTCATATAGGGAGGGGGGTTGTTGGTTGGCGACGAGAAGATGTAGTTAGTGAAAAGTCCAATCCATGTGCTTCATATAGGGAGGGGGGTTGTTGGTTAACCCCTTATACGTTGGGAAGCATATCCAGGTTGCACATGATGTAATGGGGGTAAAAAAAAGGTTGATCTCATGGGCTATGGTTTGCTTGGGACCATGCAATGAAAGAGGGCCCATGGCTACATTCAAAATGGATCCAGGCGATGGGTCATGCCATGGATCATGTTTTTTTGCACCATGCCCTTCCCATACAGAGACATACACAGATAATTGTTGATGATGATGCTTCCTGTGAAGGTGCTAGCCTAGTGTGAGTGAGAAGCGCAAAGCCCTTGTAAGTGGTATCATGCATGGGCTATGTGGGCTGGAGGTGCACCCTTGTGTGTGCTCCTCCATGTGAAAGCTCCGATTCTCAGCTTTCTTTGACTCTTAGAGTAGTTGCTTTCCTTGACATTTTTCCACTTTCGTTAAGAGAAAAGTCTCGGGGGAATTTTCATGTCGAGGTTTATCATTTGAGGATAAGAATGGGTTGTCTAAAGAATGGTAGGAACTTCACCACTTGCATGTGCACCTTCTAAATGCATCCATTCGATACACTCTATCATGGATCACTTTCACCCACTATGGTCCCCCCCATCAAGAAATGTCCTTGGATGTCGATGGTGAGGGTCTATTGCATTGTAGTTAATTGGGATCGAGCAAGTGGCCATGTTCTTTGGTTCGCGTCACAGTTTTAACAAATTGATCAAGGAAAACCATGGTCTTCACATTGTATATCTAGCTTAGAAGCTTTTGTGTGTTGTACCTATGTTGCTTTATGTCCTTAGTTTGAGGGGAGTGCATGTGAAGTGTTTGGCTAAGAAAGGGGATGGCTCTCTTTTTGATTTTTGTTTTTGGAGCTCACTTTCTCTTGGAGTTAAAGCAAGGGATTTCTTTCTCTTGGAGTTAAAGCAAGGGATTTCTTTCTCTTTTACTTAGTAAAAGGAAAAATTGGAGCATCTTATCTCTCTTTATAAGTTAAAGAAAAATTGGAGCACCATCTCTCTCCCTGTGAGCTAAAGAAAAATTGGAGCTCTATTTCTCTTGGTAAAAATAGAAGCCTCACTGAAAAAACTTGGAGCCATTCCATTGTCTTGGTGCAAAAGCGAAGGCACACTCTCCTAGGGGGGAAAAAGTCAGAGCCTCTATCTTCTTTTTCCTTCTCCTTTTGCTCTTTCCTTTCTTTCCTTTTCTTCTTTTTGTTTGTTTTTGTCCTTCTTTGTGCTTTGGTTTCTCCTGCTTTAAATTTCTCCTCCTTCTCCGTGCTTTGGTTTCTCCTGCTTTAAATTTCTTCTTGTCATCCTCCTTCTATGCTTTTCTCCGTCTTTCGTTCTTTTTCTCTTCAACAATGGTTCTTATTTCTTTCTCTTTCACTTTGATTTTTCTTCTCTTCTTTCTCCTTCTCCTCTAGTTCTCTTTCTTGCCCTCTATGGCTTCTTAACTTTAATTTCACTTTCTTCTTCTTCTTGTTCTTTGCACTTTATTTCTTTCTTCTTCTTCTTTTTTCTTGCCCACTTACCGGCACCTATTAGCCAAGAAGCCCAAGCCCCGCATGATGTACCTGAACCACCATCTATATTCAGGAAAAGCCGCCCAAAATGTCGGAATGCATGGTGACCTACACAGTACGCCTGCCCATTAGCCATTCATCCCGGCACCTCCTTGAGCTACCGAATGCAGGTGTGTTGCATTGAGACGTTTCGCCCTCGCTTGTCTTATCACCCTGGCCGACAGATCCGTCGACCACCTAGCGCCCATCCACTGCAGATCCCACCAGGAATGTGAAAAGATGCAGGGGGAAGAGAGCTTCAGCTTTTGCAAGCACACACACACACTCACAAAAACCTAATAGAGAACACACAAGGTGAGAGGCTGAAAATCTTCTTCTTCTTCTCTACTCAACACTCAACACACCATATACAAGATAAGAGTACACATAATATGAAAGGTACTCAACCAATACATACACGGGTTCTCTATAGTGTGAACCCGACTAAATGAGCTGGCGCTATAACTATGCCAGTCTCTAGAATGACTGTCACACACAGCCTGTCATCCCACTGGCCGCATATCACCCAAGATCTCACCAACCATGCCAGTGGTGTAAGTGTGGGACATATCCCCCAGGCAGGTCATAAGTGTCCACCGCCTCACTAGACGAGCTCGATATCTCAACACTCCCCCTCGAGCTCAACTCCATCTCATGTACACCAAGTAAAGCCCTGAATCTGCGGAGCTTCTGTGTACCCAATGCTTTGGTGAAGATGTCAGCTACCTGGTCCTCTGTGCTGACATAAACAAGGTCAAGGTCTCCTGCCAAGACCTTCTCTCTAACGAAATGGTAGTGAACCTCTATGTGCTTCGTACGAGCATGAAAGACTGGGTTCCTAGCCAACTATATACTGCTAATGTTGTCACAAAAAATGACAACTTGTCTATCCACTGATAGACCCAAATCTGCAAGTTGCTTCCTCAACCAAGCTACCTCACATGCTACCATAGCAGCTCCTCTGTACTCGGTCTCTGTACTCGATAGAGCAACCGTAGGTTGCTTCTTGCTGCTCCAAGTCACAGCAACACTCCCCAAAGAAAACATGAAGCCACTGGTAGATCTTCTATCTGAGATACTACCAGTCCAATCAGCATCTGTGTACACATATCTCTGTCCCAGTCTCATAGAATAGTCCACAATGCAAAGAAGACCTCACATACCTCAGTATGCGTCTCACTGCATCCAAATGCGGTTTCCGTGGTGGAACCTGCATAAACTGACTCACCAACCCAACATCATAGCTCAAATCTGGTCTGGTGATCGTCATGTAGATCAAACTTCCTACTATGCGCCTATACATAGTAGGATCCTCCAAGATCTCTCCTGAATCTGCACTCAACTTGCCATTCTGATCCACGGAAATAGGCTTACATCCTGTCATACCATACTTGTGCAACATGTCCAAGCCATACTGTCTCTGTAGTAATCCAATACCATGTGGTGACCTATGTTGAGAGTCTTGATATCCCAAGCTCATCTACATCTTCATCGGTAGTACATCATGAGCTTGAGAGGGGCTGTTGAGATTCAAGCTCGATGTCAGTGTGAGCCAGCTATGCTATGTGCTGGCAGATTAGGTAGGAACATGTGTGAGACATAAATGACCGCGTGTCCAGCTGGTCATAGTGTGTGGACATTAGTTAGGGTTAGATGAGTGTGGACACAACTCATTGTGTGTTGTGTGGATTATGGATTAGTGCATTATGCTTTGTGTGAGTGTTGACATGGCTTCCCTCTATGGTTAGGGTTTGCAATATACATTAGGGTTTGCTCCTGTGTGTGTGTCTCCTCCCCCTCTACCATTCTTTCAACATGGTATCAGAGCATTGTGCTGTTTATTACGGTTTATGAGTGAGTGAAGAGAAGAGGGAGAAGAAGCTGTGAAGAGAAGCTGTGAAGCTTGCCATTGGAGCTGTGAAGCTTGGAGCACACCAAATACTATCAGATCTGAGAGCTTGGCCTAACGGGTAAGGTCTTCTAAACATCCTTGAGCAAAAACAAAGCAAAATAGAACAAATCAAAGCAAAGAAAAATTCTGGTTTTTGGAAGCTTTCCATTAAAGCTTGGCAACATTGATGTATGGTGGAAATACATGTAAATCTGGCAAAGCAAACATGTATCTGATAATGAGAGATGTGATAAGATGAGCAGATATCTTATCTCACTTGGTTTTCAGATTTCTACAGCAGATTCTTCACTCTATGTGAAGAAGACAGAGCATGGGATTGTTTTACTAGTCATCTACGTGGATGACTTGATTATCATAGGTGATCATGGTGCAGATGTGATGCATGTCAAGAAAGCTTTGAGTGGGCAATTTGACATGAAAGATCTTGGTGAGTTGAGATACTTCCTTGGAATTGAAGTGGTGAAAGATCATGCAGGTACATGGTTAGTACAGCGCCAATATGCATTGGATATGTTGGCAAAGTATGGCATGACAGGGTGTAAGCCTATGAGTACACCATTGGAGCAAAATATGAAGTTGCGGGCTGATTATGGGGAGGAATTGGATGATCCTTCTATGTACAGGAAGATGGTTGGTAGTCTCATATACATGACTATCATACACCCGGATTTGAGTTATGCTGTGGGGCTAGTCAGCCAGTTTATGCAGAGCCCCAGGAAACCACATTTGGATGCAGTGAGACGCATCATGAGATATGTGAAGACCACAGCACATTATTGTTTATTTTATGAGAGTGGTAAAAGCTTGGACATACATGGCTACATAGATGCTGATTGGGCAGGTAGCGCATATGACAGGAGGTCTACTAGTGGATATGCTTTTACACTTGGAAGTGCTGTTGTGAGTTGGAGTAGCAAAAAGCAACCTACAGTTGCTTTATCCAGTACAGAGGCTGAGTACAGGGGTGCAGCCATTGCTACTTGTGAGGCTATATGGTTAAAGAGACTCTTGACAGATTTATGTGAGCCTATTGATGGCAAAGTTGTCATTCATTGTGACAACATGAGCAGTATATAGTTGGCAAAGAATCCAGTGTTTCATGCGAGGACCAAACACATAGAGGTCCATTATCATTTTGTCAGAGAGAAGGTGCTGGATGGTACAGTTGATCTTCACTATATGAAGACTGATGAGCAGGTGGCAGACATCTTTACGAAGCCACTTAGCAGGGAGAAGTTTGAGTACTTCCGGACTATGTTGGGAGTACATGGGATGAGCTTGAGGGGGAGTGTTGAGAGTCTTGATATCCCAAGCTCATCTACATCTTCATCGGCAATACATCATGAGCTTGAGAGGGGCTGTTGAGATTCAAGCTCGATGTCAGTGTGAGCCAGCTATGCTATGTGCTGGCAGATTAGGTAGGAACATGTGTGAGACATAAATGACCGCGTGTCCAGCTGGTCATAGTGTGTGGACATTAGCTAGGGTTAGATGAGTGTGGACACAACTCATTGTGTGTTGTGTGGATTATGGATTAGTGCATTATGCTATGTGTGAGTGTTGACATGGCTTCCCTCTATGGTTAGGGTTTACAATATACATTAGGGTTTGCTCCTGTGTGTGTGTCTCCTCCCCCTCTACCGTTCTTTCAACATCGTATCAGAGCATTGTGCTGTTTATTAGGGTTTATGAGTGAGTGAAGAGAAGAGGGAGAAGAAGCTGTGAAGAGAAGCTGTGAAGCTTGCCATTGGAGCTGTGAAGCTTGGAGCACACCAAATACTATTAGATCTGAGAGCTTGGCCTAACGGGTAAGGTCTTCTAAACATCCTTGAGCGGATTGCAGGTGATACAGGCAAAAAACAAAGCAAAATCGAACAAATCAAAGCAAAGAAAAATTTTGGTTTTTGGAAGCTTTTCATTAAAGCTTGGCAACATTGATGTATGGTGGAAATACATGTAAATCTGGCAAAGCAAACATGTATCTGACAATGAGAGATGTATTGGCAACTTCTATGCAAGCCCTATTGTGATTTTGGAGCATTTTGGAAGCCTCAAGTTTTTGGAGCATTGCACTAAATCCCAAGTCTCATTTCCACATAGTGCATCCATCTCCTCATCCATAGCTTTCTCCCAACACACATTTCCAACAGCCTCATCAATGCATGTGGGCTCAACAACCGACACAACCTTTGCCATATATGCATAGTGATGTGCCACATAACCATCATAGGTAAATCTCTGCACAGGATTTTTCACTCTCCCAGATCTTCACAGCTTTGCATTCATGGCTTCCATAGCCTTCTTTTTACACCAGGTGTTCTCATAGCTGGGATCCCAAGCTCCTCATCAAGGCTCATATCTAAGCCACTAGACTCTCCATCAACATGAGAATGTCCTGCAAAAATGTCAGGCATACCAAGAGGCTCAACCACTTTCTCTTTTCCTTTACGTGATGTACTAATCACATTTGCAGGATTGGTATTATGACGCAGCCTACCACTCCATTAATCTTGCACATGCTTTATTGTGATTTGTCATAAATACAGGATATCTCCCTTGCATCTCTCGCATGGACATGGAATCTTTTGATGCAACCACTCATGCCAACTTTGCATAGGTGCCGTGTCATCCTTGGAAGAATCTATGCATGGTGGGCACCTAGTTGTCAACATCTAGAATACAAAAGTGTATTAACAATCAACTCCATTTGATAAAAAAATAGCTCTTTGGAATCTATAAAAATACTAGAGGAGCAATTGATTCCCAGTATGCAACTATGCGCAGCACAGGCTATGGGCGTGGCTATCCACGCGGCTATACCCTTGCACATAGCTGCGTACATAGCCACACCCATAGCCGCATACTCGGAAAAACTTGGATACCCGACCTTCTGCATGATTTACCATGTGCTTTCTCTTCTCATCTCCTCTTTCCCATGGGTTTAAAGGTCGATCATTCAAACCCTAGCTATGGCATGTACCTTTTTGTTTTCTGAGAAAAAGATCCTTCTATTAGTTAATGAAAACAGATGCACGTGATACATATAATTTCTTAGAGGTGAATCCCCCGAGTTCCCGCCGCTTCAGCATGTGGTCAGAGCCACCCTGCAACTTCCCCCCTTGATTGCAAAGGGTATAGATGATGTGAAGCCAAATGCTCCTGATAGACTTTGTATGTAGGGTGTGGGTACCCATGCATCACCTACATAGAGTTTTGTTTTGTTTTGTTTTTTGAGCTGGGGTCAGAGAGACGAGCATGCTCGTCTCTGAGACTCGAGTAGAGAAACGCTTTTGTCATTAGCTTTGCCGTCTCGGTCGTCGTGAGAATGGTTTTGCCTACATAGAGCATACACACGCTCTATGCATGCTCTATGTGAGCTATGTATGCAAATGTTTATATGTAGAGCATACATCGCTCACATAAAGCATGCATAGAGCATACATATGCTCAATGCATGCTCTATGTGTATAGATCATACATAGAGCATATGCATGCATAGTTCACATAGAGCATGCATCATGCATCTCTCACATAGAGCATACATACGCTCTATGCATGCTCTATGTGATGCATATAGAGAATGCATCACATAGGGCATGCTTGGAGTGTATAGTCCTCACATGGAGCATACATACACTCTATGCATGCTCTATGTGATGCATGTAGAGAATGCATAGCTCACATAGAGCATGCTTGGAGTGTATAGTCCTCATGCCCACCCTCTCACTTCCACTTTGCCTACCCCTCACTCTTCCATTTTTCCTACTCCTTGTCCTTTAGCTCCTCCTAGTGCTTAACACACTCTTGTCCCCTAACCCTGCTCACATCCATGCTACCATCTCCCTAACATGTGGCATCCTCATGATGCCACTCAGGTGGTGATAGTTCAGGGGCTTCTCAAAGCCGTTGTGATCTAGTAGTGGACGGGGGGTGGGTGTGGCAGATGCTTTGGGGGAGTTGAGCAGTCACCTTCACCTACAGTAGCGACAGACGATGTGCCCGGGGATGGTATGCTTTACTGGCTTATTATACCTTATGTGAATTAGTCAACCAAAATTATAAAGATGTCTTTAAACAACCAAAATTATAAAGATGCCTTCAAGCAATGGGGAGAGCAAAAGGATGGAGATTTCATGTAATATGTGGTGTAGTGCATGCATGAGCGGTTCCCAAATCCACCACACATGTGTTTTTTCGACAAGTGGGCGAGGAATCACTCAATAATAGGAGGTCTCACACAATGAGATACATGGGAATGTTAACCCATTCCTAGGGTTAAAAAGAGCTACCGCCATTATCTTACATCAAGGAGTCAAGGTAGATACACCAAAGGGTCATACATTCAAGATATGAAGCAATGGTGTCCAAATCTACAACTTGGACGGGTGCGCGTAACGGGTGATGGAGTATTTATGGCAATTCCTACTTCAAGAGCACGTGGTAGCAAGTTAGGATGAAGTCCCAAGTGCTGTACTTCATGGATATATTATGAGAGTAGTCATTGTAATGAGAGTAGTCACATGGATATATTATGAGAGTAGTCATTGTAATAGCATTAGGCCTCTTATGAGCTTAAAGTGCCCGGTCAGCCACAATTTAAGTGAGTGTGAACACTTATGGCCATGTATATAAGTGAATATCTCTCATAATACAAGGATACCCTCCCATTGTGCAATAGAGTCTTGCTCTTGCTAATCTCTCTCCCTAATCCATGCTAGTGAGTGTATGTGAGTGAAGTGAGGTGAGAGGAGGGACGAGTACCCGTTTTGCAATGCAGTGGTGTAACAACACTTGCGAGAGGCACGATGGAATAGCTTCTGAAGGAATTGCAGAGCTTGGAGACCTCAAGGGTTACATTGTTTCATTATTTAACGCAAGAAGACGGTGCTCAAAGTGACGCCGCTGATAAAGGTCATGGTGCATGTGGTGAAGATACGGGTGAGGAGAATCTTGATGAAGATGATGAATTAATTTAATTAGTTTTCTAAGTCATCTTCATCTTTTGTCATTTTTATGTTGGCTCAGCCGAAGGATCCGCCTGAGTAATAATCGCGCCGATGTCCACCAACCACTGGGCTCCCCCCACCTCATATCCCCTATGGCCACATAAAATGTGGAGGGATAAAGATAAGCGAGTACACCCAAGCCTTATAAACCCTTAGCGACCAACCCCTCGAGCATATATGGGATATAGGATAGGCCCCCTGCCACATGGCAGTTGATGGCATGTCCTTTTTTTCTCCAATACCCTCCCTCGACACCCGTGGTCAGCACACACAGCTACTTGGCACCCAACCCCTTCAACAGGGCGGCCTGGCTTGCCAGCCAATCACGTCTGGCATGCCGGTATACAAAAGTTATGTACTGTAATTTTGTATTTGTAAATTAATGTTGAGCTATAAGTCAGTCTTCACGGAGAATATTTCTCTTCTCATATCTTAAAATTTGCAATTTAAAAATTCACAAGTTTTTTTTCAATATTAACAAGTTTTTTACTAAAATATAACTAAAATGCTTAAAATTTTATCGATCTTTAAAATTAAAAAAAATTACAAGTGAGATCATGAATTTTGGAGGTGTTTTGTAAAGGTTTGGGGGTTTTGTTGTAAGGCTTTGGGGGGTTTCTATGAACACTGCTATAAGTTTGTAAATACCAAAATTTATGTTTTTGAAGGACACTCGTCTTTTAAGAACGTTATTACAGCTCGAAGCCGTCACCGTCAAAAATCAAGCGTACTGGCAAAGAACGATTACACCCTCTTTATACGAACAAAGGTGAGTGAGTGCCACTGTCTTCAAGGACGACCTTGAATTAAGCGTGGTGATGCCATCTTCTTCCCACGCATTTGCTTCGGCAAGAAGCAGCTCTTTCGCTAGTGGCAGCTCGCAGCTCGCTGATTCCGGAGAATGGATGATGGACGCGTTTTCGCAGTCGCGGTGATTTTCTGGCTCATAATCGGTCGGGCACTGGCCGTGGAGCAAAATTTAGCTCTCTCCGACGCTGCAAACTTTTTTGATGCTGGTCTTACAGCACTGGGCTTGCTTACGGCACTGGTCACGACGATCATGAGAGGAAGATTAGATGCCGAGAACAATACGAGAGATCTTCTCACGTATTTTGCAGGTAAGCAAGACGGATCTGTGATGACCCTCGGTGGAACTAACGTTGCTCTGCAGCAGCACTCCTTGAGCAAAGCACTCCTACTCGTTGAAGAGAGGAGTCTGGTGTGGGCAAGCCAACTTTTTAGCTACTACGGAGCAGTCTCAGGCAAGACCGTGGATCTTATTGCAGCTCGATGGCTACACCCTGATCATTATCCGAGCCAACAAGTGGAGAGGTACTGCAGGTTGTACGATGATCGGTGTCTGCAATGGTCTGAAGTCGTTCGATTTTCTCCTAACATTCTACTTATTTGATGGATGTAGGTGCAAATGCCCAAGCAGCCGGCCGCCGTGCAAGTGCCTCCTCTTGCAGCGGGTAGCCGGGGTAACAGAGCACTTAGTCGCTGTGGCACAAGGGGCAGTTTTTAAAGTAGATGACGAATTCGACGCAATCATCAGCCAAGGGTGCCGGTTTTACAATTGTCATGCCTCTCAGAACGCTGTATATCAAGGTCTGCAGCCGTCCGGGCTTGCAGGTCCCTTAGGCCCTAGCACCTCAATGAGCCCGGCGCAAGCGGCACTCAGCAGGTGCGTGGCGGACTTGTACGCGGTGGAGGAGGGGAACACGGGCTTGCTGTTACTGGATCCGTCGGAGGAACCGAGCGTGATGTGGGCGAGCACGCTGCTGCAAGCCAGTGTGACGAAGGATGCGGAGGAGCGAGGCAGCGAGAATCCGTTTACGAGCTGTTACAGAAAGGCGTTGTTGGGGGAGGAAGCGACGGAGACGGGGAGGGAGGAGTGGGGGGAAGCGTCGTGGTGGCTGTCTCGGGGGGGCGCGTTTGTGATAGCGTCGGTATTAGTGGTGCTGTTCAGGACGGATGCTTTCTCGAGTGTGTTGTTGGCAAGGAGGACGCTGAGAGGCTACGTGGTGGACAGCACAGGCACCAAGCTGCCCCTGGAGGCCTTCTGCGGGGTTGCACAATGCGAGGGAATTGCAGACCAGAGACGAGCCTTTGTGGTGCTCAAACCCAAGCCAAGCCCCCTTCTCCGTCACCCGCTCCGTGCCCTCTCCGCCGGCGCCGCCCTCGAAGCCCTTGTGGCCGCCCTCTGGCTGACCGCCGTCGCCACCACGCCCTGGTTTCGCCCCGTCGGCAGCAGCTACCTCAGCGATGGCACCACCTGGGCCATAGCCATGGCAGCCGCAGCGGCCCTGTTGGCGAGCTTCGCAAACGCCTGGTGGTGCCTCCGCCACGTTAACAACAAGCGCCAGTGGGCATCCCTCGCCATCCCCTGTGGCGCTGCTGATACTACCGTGGTAACCTTGGCCATCTTATGGATGGTTGGGGTGGCCCGACACCACTCTACAATCACGACATTTCGAGGCCTTATGCTCCTTGGTGCCGTCCTACAATGGATGCTTGGTGTGCAGCATCTTGGTGCCCTTTCCGCTACCTTTCGCGGCCATTCCACTGTCCGCATCCTTCCCTACTCACTCACATACATTCGTCTACTTGCCCTTGTGGCTGGTGGTGGGAGCTGGGCATGACCACGTCTCGGAGCAAAGCATTGTCCATCATATATTCAACCAAGTAAAACAACAACAAAGGTCTAATGTCTCTACTCTTTGAAAAAATCATCTCTCTCAATTTGGAAAGTGGAATACTATACATAAACTCTCATGGATTCAAAATTGGTACCAACATTCCTCTTTCACGGTAAAGGAATATCTTGTAGCTTGTGGATGCCCTTCTTATTGTCACTATTATCATCTTCACTTTCTATAGTAATGATTTTCTCATTTTGATCTTACTTTTTTAGGTCTACTTGTTTTCTCTTACTCTATTATTTCAATTGTTTTTTTATAGTTTTGTTTATATTCTCTAGAATCACCTAATCAAATTTAAACTACTCGCTTATCATTTTGTAGTGGAGGAAAGAAGCATATCCTTGGGGGAGGGCCAAGGGGAGGGGAAGGGTCACTCATAAATATGTAAGCGTAGCATGTGGGTTCAATCAAAGGGATTTTTAAAATCTTTTTTTAACACATTTTTTACATACAAAAGGGTACCATTTAAAGGGGGTATTCCTCATAGATTGAATAGAAAGAGGGTGTGTTTTATTCATGAAAAAAACATAGATAAGGGGTTTTTAAAGTAGGCTTTGAACGCACATGATACAGAGGTTTTACATATAGTGAACCCCCTGAGAGCATATCTTGATGAGAGAGGGCAAGATCTAGCCTTGCAAGAGGGAAAGGAAATCATTTAAGTATGGTCGACACATTTTTTTTCTATAAGAGAGAAGCTCTATTTATAATAAAAAGTAAGGTTTCATTAGTGTTAAGAATGATCCACACACTTTATTTTACACGAGAGGAGCTCTATTTCTAATCAAAAGTAAGATTTTATTAGTGTGAATGATTTACATAATCCATGGATTAAGCTCGTATATATATATATATATATATATATATATATATTTGATACATAAGATTCTTAGAGTTTTCAAGGTCATTGGGTCTCTTTTTCTAATCACTCTTAAAACTCATTTAAGGTCCTTGAGACTTTAAGCTCATTGGGTCCCTTTTACGCATCACATAAAGAATGTAACTTGATGAAAATGAGTGTCTCCCATGAGCTAGTTGGGTGCCTCTCCACCATCTTGGGGTGCAACCTCCATGATTACCACTCCTTTCTCGGATGCCTCCCATGAGCGGGGTACTTCAAGGGCGGGCTTTGTGAGGAGATGGATTTTGGAGAGTGGGGTTGAGGATGCTCTATGGGCTAATAGTGGTTGTGCACCTAGATGTACTCGTTTATTGGACCTTGAGATTGATATGATAGAGAGGTTTTGCGAGGAGCACTCTCATGCATCACCAGAGTACAAGAAGGCATTGCAACATAGGGTTTGTCATGGGGAGTACATTGTGTATGAGGCTTGCTTTCTTGAGGTGACACAGACTGAGTTGTACTTTGAGTTTAGGTCTTCACACTCTAAGATCAACATTAGTCACGAGCATTTATTCGAGGCTTGAAAGCCTTGGTTTGTGCACTGCTTGAGGCAGCATGACACATTTCTTTTTGTAGGTACCATGTTGGATTTTAGATTTTGTATGATGTCTTTTGTGGTTTGTCTGGGCATCAGGGAGTGGTTATAGTTCAAGGGATTTTATTCACTTGCTATTATGCCAAAGGGGGAAGGATTCCATCTACCATGGGATGGCTTATGTCATGGGGACATGTACATCGTGTGGCAACTTGGCCATGCTTCACTTGTGTGAGGAGGATTCCTTTGGTGGTGGCCAAGGTGTTGATATGGTGACAATATGAGTATATGAAACATGGGCAGTTCAGAAGATTACAGCTAGTGGAGCACCATTTGGCATGTGTCAAGTTCATGAGCACATTCACAGCTTTCGTTTGACTATATACATCATGCTCACAGCACTAAGTGGTAGGACCATTAGTTTCATGCCAGCCTAGAGAACTTTTCTATTAGTGTAGTTGTCACTATGGTTGACTTCACAAAGAACTACATGTTTACACCACAACAGGAGGTTCAGTCAGAGTACTACTTTTCTAAGAAGGTATTGCTTGAGACATTGCCTCATTCTCAATTTAAGGTCTTTTAGATATTTTATATTGCTGTTGACTATGAATCTAACATTTTCCATTCTTGTGTGCTTGACCTAGTGGTGCATATTAGTTATTGGCATGTAGTGGTGGAAGTGGATGGCATAGTAGAGTGAGCACCCTAGAGGAGTGAATCATCATTTAGAGAGTATCACTTTTACATTAGTGATGATTAATCTCACAGTACCCACTTGGTGAAACATTTCTTTCGATGAATTTTTTAGAGAGTGTGGGGTCACATGGACAACGTGGTGGATATAGTTAGATGGATGTGGGGCATAGTTCAACAGTGCTCAGTTTTATTGGCTATATTCTTGGCATTGCATGATAGGTTACCATATAATTTGGAGCTTCTTTGTCATAGGGCATGGAAAAGGGGAGCATGATGGTGCGGGTGCATGTGTCAAAAACGTGCCCTCAGACATCACGAGCTCCACCAAGACAGTGAGAACTTTTGAGATGCACGAGATGCACATTGCGTGGGCTCACATGGACAAGATGGTGGATATGGTTAGATGGATGTGAGGCATAGTTCAAGTGTGCTCTCCTCAGTTTTGTTGGCTATATTCTTGGCATTGCATGATAGGTTTACTAGGTGATTTGGAGCTTCTTTGAGATAGGGCATGGAAAGGGAAAGTATGATGGTGTGGGTGCATGTGTTAAATGTGCCCTCAGACATCACCAGCTCCGTTGAGACGGTGAGCACTTTCAAGATGCATGAGATGCATAGTAGGTAGCAGATTGGTGTAATGCACATTTGACCATTGGTGCTACCTCTTCCTTCCCTCAAATGAGATGCCAGGATTGTCAAGAGGTCGTTGATGGTGCTTGTCTAGATTATGTAATAGTAGATGGCACACTTAGGCTACACTCCATTAGGAGAACTTCCTATGATGATCCCACAATCTTCACACAATGCTGTTCATGCTTTTGTGGGCCATGCATCAATGTTGACTACTCATTGTTGGAACCTCTTGTATAATGTAAGCTCACAGAGCATTAACCTATACCAAAGCAACGCAGCAGGAGGCAACACAAAATGTGAAGCTGAAGCAACAGACAGTAGCAATGAAATCAGAGGAGTAGCAGGGAAAGCAAGCAGTGTGGGAAACAGTCTGGATTTGCGTGTAGCAACAACTGCAGGCAAATCCAAGCATAAGCATAGAATATTAGCAAACAAACTAAGCAGTGCAGAGTAGCTATCAAAGCAGTCGGTGCAAATCAGCATCTGGATTTGCAAAAAACAGAGTAAGCAAAGCTCTGTGGCATTAGCAGTAAATTATAAAAGCCTATGAGGCAGTAGAAGCAGTAAAACTGAAGCAGTAGTAGGAAGCACATCAACAACGTACAAAATGCAGTAAGTAGCTAAAAGAAGCAGCAGCGGGTATGGATCTAAGAGTAGCTTTAGCAAAACAGAGTTAGTAGAAGCCTGTAGCCAAGCACAATAGACTGTAGAAATCAATGAAAATCTCAGAGGCGGAGAAGCAGCAAACCTGGACAATCTGTAAGTTTCTTTTTTTAGCAAGAGAAATGCAGGTGCAACAAGATTTTAGTTGGAGCACTAGTAGCAAAGTCGACAAGAGATGTGTCAAGTTAGGAGTCCATGAAGTAGGTGAGATGAATCTAGAAGCTATGCGGGATCTTTAACACAAACACAAGCACGAGAACCAGCTGAGAGAGATGAGAAAGCTCATCTCATCAAGGTATTTTGAAGCCTTATTTTTATTTTCCTTGTTTGGAAGCTCGTGGCGTGATGGTAAGACACAATGGATAGGTACTTCAAGTCTAGCTTAGTGGTGGTAGAAGCACAAGAAATGTTAAATCATGAGTGGCCAGTCTGGTTTGTTACAGAAGCATTGCATTGTTGGATGCAAATGCAATCCAAGAGGAGGTGTTGGAACCTCTTATGGTATTTTATCCACTTGCAAGTAACAAGAATGGAATTCTTTAGCAGGAAGAGAAGCATGTAGCCACTTGCAAGATGGAAATCTCTAGCGGAAAGAGAAGCATGAAGCATTTGTGCTATGGACACATGTACTGTAAGTCTTGTATGCATTGGAGATGATTGTGCATGTAAGCACGATATTTGTCCTGTGTGTGTGGGAATGCAAAGCATGTGCAGACAATAGCCATTATAATGTGTGGTGTGTGTTGAAGTTTGGGATAGTGAACCCAAAGTTGTATATATTTGAAGCCCCAACCCAAATTTGTATGTATTTGAAGCCACTCTTTGTAAGTGTTGTGAACTATGGTGAATCTAACATAGAAGTTGGATAAGGGAGGATAAGGGTATCTCTCTCCCTCACATGTTTTGAAACTTCTTACTTGTTTGCATCTTCTCCTGGGTATGAAACTTTGCTAGTGGGAGGGAGAAACCACATGGACCCACTTACAAAGTTCCATCCCCATCGAACAGGATGGGTGTGATATCCTACCCAAACCCACTCTTTTTTACATAGGGGACCCCTTGAGCGCACTATGCAAAAAAGAGCTAGTGGAAACAACAAATCACACTCATTTGGTGCCTGATGGGGATGAAACTTTCTAAGTGAGGGACAAAGAAGCCCCATGGACCCACATGCACAGCTTCACCCCCATCAGACATCGGCGGATGGGTGTGATGTCCTATCCAAACCTGCTCTTTTTTGGGACCTGTTGGGTACTATACAAAAAACAGCGGGTGAAAAAACGCCATCACACCCATCTGGCATCCGATGGGGATGAACCTTTACAAGTGAGGGTAGACCAGCCCCACGGATATAATTGCAAAGTCTCAACACCATAGGATGCCAGATGGGTGTGATGTCTTACCCAAACCACTCTTTTTTGAATAGGGGACCCTTAAGCATTACGCCAAAAAGAGTGAGTGGCAACACACCGTCACACCAACCATCAAGTGTATGATGGAGATGAAGCTTTGCGAGTGGGGGGAGACTAGTCCCATGGACTCACTTGTAGACTTTTACCCCTATTGAATGCTGAATGGGTGGGATGTCCTACCCAAACCTGCTCTTATTTACACAGGGGACCCCTTCGACGCTATGCAAAAAAGAGTGTGGCAACACACCGTCACACCCATTCAACGTCTGATAGCGATGAAACTTTACGAGTGGAGGGATAGAAGTCCATGGACCCACTTGAAAAGCTTCACCCCCATTGGACACCAAATGGGTATGATGTCCTACCCAAACCCGTTCGTTTTTGCATATTGGACCCCTTGGGCACGATGCAAAAAAAAGCAAGTAGACAACACACCATCACGCCCATCCGATATCCGATGGGGATGAAACTTTGTGACTGGGGCCCATGGACCAGCTTTGAAAGTTTCACCCCCATCAGATGCCATATGGATGTGATGTCCTATCCAAACCCGCTCTTTTTTGCATAGGGGACCCCTTGAGCACTATATAGAAAAGAGCGGGTGGGTGACAACACACCGTCACACTCATCTGGCTGCATCATATGTTGTTTGCTGATGGGGATGAAACTTTATGAGTGGGGGACAGAGTAGTTCCATGGGCCCAATTTCAAAGTTTCACCGATATCCTATCCAAACCCACTCTTTTTTGCATAGGGGAGCCTTTGGGCACTAGGATCCCTTGAGCATTATGCAAAAAAGAGCCGATGGTAACACCCCATCATACCAATCCGATGCTGATGGGAATGAAAATTTATAGTGAGGGTGGGAGTAGCCCCATGGATCCATTTGCAAAGTTTCACCCTCATCAGACATCAGATGGGTGTGATGCTCTACCCCCAAACCCACTCTTTTTTTCATAGGGGAACCCTTGGGCACACCATGTAAAAAAGAGTTGGTGGCAACACATCATCACACCCATTCAAAATCCAATGGAGATGAAACTTTGAAAGGGGGGATAGAGAAACCCCCATGGACCTGATTGGAAAGTATCACCCCCATCAGACGATTAATGGGTGTGATGTTCTACCCAAATTGCTCTTTTTTAGCATAGGGGACCCCTTGCGCACTATGCTAAAAAGATCGGGTGTGCCAACGTACGATGGGGACAAAACTTTAGGGAGAGAAGTCCCATGGACCCACTTGCAAAGTTTCACCCCCACCATCAGACGTTGGATGGGTTTAATGTTTTCCCCAAACCCATCAGACGTTGGATGGGTTTATTTAAGACTAATCTATTGTTAAATTCTCTTTATTTGTCATGCAATTTGAGTGCGATTGGCTAGCTACGCTTCTCCCTTGAGGTCAGGACAAGGATTCAACACACGGGAAGGATTGGAGGTAGGCGTTAAACCTGTAAATTTCAATTTGTGTGCGAAAGAGAGAGGCCTGTTTTTGCATTTCTATCATTTTGTTTGAGGATAATTTTTGCTGTCTGAGGTTAATTTTTACAGTTTCAATTTTTTGCATATTCGTTTTATTTTCTGTTCTTAGCTTAGTTTAGTTTTCAGCATCTTTAATTTTGTGCATTTTAGTTCTCTGTTAAACCTGCACATGTAGAGAAACTAAAATCTGTACACACACATGAAGATTGAACATTTCGAATTTGCTGCAAATCTCACAGCTGCACATGCATTGAGTTCCCTGCACATGTATTGAATTCGCTGTAAATCTCACAACTGCACACGCATTGAGTTCACTACACACGCACTTCAAAAAAGAAAAAAATAATAATAATAAAATAAGGCGGTTGTGCGTTAATAGCGCACCGCGCGGAGAGGCCCACACACCGCACCATAAAGAAGGCGGTTGTGCGTGAACAGCGCACCGCGCGAAGAGACCCACACACCCACACACCATAAAGACCGTCACCGCACCGGATAAGTGTTGAGATTCAAGCTCAATGTCAGTGTGAGCCAGCTATGCTATGTGCTGGCATGTTAGGTAGGAACACGTGTGAGACATAAATGACCGCGTGTCCAGCTGGTCATAGTGTGTGGACATTAGCTAGGGTTAGATGTGTGTGGACACAACTCACAGAGTGTTGTGTGTATTATGGATTATGGCTTTGTGCATTGTGTGAGAAGGGAGATGGCTTCCTTCTATGGTTAGGGTTTGTAATATATATTAGGGTTTGCTCCTGTGTGTGTCTCCTCTCCCTCTACTATTCTTTCAACATGGTATCAGAGCCTTGTGCTGTCTATTAGGGTTTATGAGTGAGTGAGAGAAGAGGGAGAAGAAGCTGTGAAGAGAATCTGTGAAGCTTGCCATTGAAGCTGTGAAGCTTGGAGCACACCGACGATTACTATCAGATCTGATAGCTTGGCCTACCGGGTAAGGTCTTCTAAACATCCTTGAGCGGATTGCAGGTGATTCAGGCAAAAACAAAGCAAATTAGAGCAACTCAAAGCAAAGCAAAATTCTAGTTTTTGGAAGCTTTCCATTAAAGCTTGGAAGCACTGATGTATGGTGGAAATACATGTAAATCTGGCAAAAGACATATGTATCTGAAAAGGAGGAATGTATTGGCAACTCATATGCAAGCCCTACTGTGATTTTGGAGAAAGTTGGAAGCATTTGAATGTGTGAAAAATTTTGGTTTTTGAGCTCTCACAAAACAGAGAAAAGCAACTCAAGATTTGATGCATTTGGAGCATGTTTTTGGCTAAAATCAAACCATTGATTGGTTGCACACATACCCAAGTGTTTTGGGCACTTGTATACCTCACCAATTAATACTTAAATCACTCCCAAATTCCTCAAATGCAGGCGGTGCATTCTGGATAGAAAAACAGAGCAGTTTTTTGATATTTTTGAAGCGAGGAGATCAAATTCCACTTGGTTGCTTGATTACTTCCACAATTGCTTTAGCAATTGGTTTTCTATATACATTGGAGAAGAGGGCGACATGGTTGGTTTGATCAATTATGCTTAATTGAGCTAGGAATGAGCTGATTAAAAAGCCTGTCCACTGGTTTGCAGAGAAACATAGTGATTTTAATTGAGCAATTAATCTTTGGTCTTAAACAATTGGACAAATTCCTCTTACATGGAGTTAGTGGATATCATTGCTAAGCTAATGAATGCCTGGTTGCTCAATTTGGACAAATATTGAAGAAATTAGAGCAAATTTGCTACTGGTTTTTTTGGTTTTTCCCAAAACAGAGAAAGGGGTTTTCAAAAATTGATTTGTACACATGTCAGATGGTGTTGATACTCTACATTGAGGTTGTTTAGGTGTCAATGCAAGTTACCCATACTTGATTGAACCATTACATTGTGATTTGGAGCCTCGAAAGGTGCATCAAATCAGGGTATCTCTCGGACTCCGTGAGTCAGTTCATTTTGGATGCATACAGGTTGATTTTCTACGTCAAATTTGAAGATTGGTGGTTACTTTGGAGTATCTAGAACACTCATTGGAGTGTGGTTGAGCTGAGGAAGGCTCAATTACAGATTTGAAAGTGTGCGGAAGGAGTACACGTTGAGCAAATATGTCGGATAATCCAGTACAGATTGTTGGTGAAAAGCTGGATAGGAAGAACTTCCAGGCATGGAAGTACACGATCAAGAGTTTCTTGAAAGGAAAAGGTTTTTGGAATCTCATTACTTGAGCTACCCCGATAACCTACACAGCAGCAGGTTATTGCTCATAAGCAATGGTCAGAAAGAGCATTCAAAGTGTTGCATTATCTATCTATATGTATTTCGGATGCTATGCTCATACACATACAGGATGCTGAGAATCCCAAAGATGCATGGGATACTTTGGTAAAGATGTTTGATACAGACACAAGTGCTCGCAAGTCTCAGTTGTTTGTTGCGACAGCAGCAGATACATAATGTGAAGCGGAATAAAAGGAGCATCCATGATTATGTGCAAGAAATAAAGAAGTTTGCAGATGCATTGGCAACAATAAATGCCCCCATGCTTGATGATGATTTGGTGGATATTACCTTGCGTGGTCTTGGCAAGGAATATAAATCTTTTGATACATCCATCTCAGTTTGGAGTACAGGTCTACCAGACTTTGATGAGTTGGTTTCATTCTTGCTTGTTGAGGAAATCAAACTCAGTGATTCATATCTGGATGCAGCTACTAGCCATGATGATAATGGCAGAAATCAGGCTTT
Organism: Cibotium barometz; assembly: GCF_041138505.1. Lineage (NCBI taxonomy): Eukaryota > Viridiplantae > Streptophyta > Polypodiopsida > Cyatheales > Cibotiaceae > Cibotium > Cibotium barometz. The sequence goes on from NC_141056.1 coordinate 57,746,749, forward strand.
CTACTCGTAAAGAGGTTTTAGAGGCAGGGGGAGATTCACATCACGTGGTCGTGGTGGTAATGGTCGTGGATGGCAGGACAGGTCATCACAACAAAATTTTCAGCCCACATATGGTGCTAGAGGTGGTTGTGCATTAGGGGAAGGTTGAGGTCTATAGGGGCCCTTTAAGCTGCCATATTATGATTTTAATGACTTTTTGTTAAAACGTTAAGTTTCTTTGACTTTAGATACCTTTTTTTTCTTCAAACATCTAGAAGTTTGAATTTCAAAGTTTCTCGCCAAAATTGAATTTGAAATTGAGCGAGCAAAACTATATCATGTGACATATCTATGGAAAAAGCTCGACGAGTAGATTCTAGATCTATAATCTCCGACAAATTTTGAGCTTATATGTAGAAGTTATGGACGTCCAAAATTTCAAAAACTTTCCCCCCACTTTTTGGAAATGAAAAGTACAAAAAGGCATCTTCTAGAGAATCTTTTGACCACCGTTAATCACCCAACAGTTTTGTATACATGGCACACACGATTGGCTCTTTTCCTTAATAACCTTTTAATCACATGGCATCTTAAAGGGCCCCTATAGACCTCAACCTTCCCCTAATCGATATTCACCTCAAAGAGGCAGAGGTAATCCTCGTGGTAGAGGACGTTGGCAAGGCCAACAAACATCTATGCAAGATGTGGAATGCCATTATTGTGGGAAATTTGGTCATATGGCAAGATATTGTTTCCGCAAACAGAATGATTTGAGAGGGGGTAGAGCACAACGTGGTGGTCATTATGGTGGACATTATGCACAACATGGTAGAAATTATGCATCAAACAGTAATGATGGCACAGCAAATCACTTGTTTGCCATGAAACATGTTGGATCTATGATGACAAATGCTAAGAATGATGATACTTGGTATATGGACTCTGGAGCATCAAACCATATGACTTGTCATGGTGAATGGTTTTAGCATATGAACCTATGGATGTGAAAGGATATGTGGAAACAGGAGATGATACTCAGCATGTCATTACACATGTTGGAAGTGTACCATTGGTTATGCACAATGGTCAAACAAAATCTATGTCAGATGTATTGTACGTGCCTTTTATCACAAAAAGCTTGGCCTCAGTTGGTCAAATGGTGGAATAGGGATTATAGGTTCGTTTCAATGAGCATGGTTGCTTTGTTGGATTTTAAACATGGATGTAGAGTCATTACTAAAGGCAAGAAAGAAGGCAGGTTGTTTAAGCTGGATGCCAGCATTCCTGAGCTAAAATCAGCCATGTTCTCTAAAAGTAGAAATGTGGTACAGGACATTGATATGTGGCATAAGAGGATTGGACATGTCAATATACAAAGATTGAAGAACATGCAGACAAGAGGCATTGTTAGTGGATTGCCTAGATTCAAGTATGATGGGCATATGCATGTTTGTGAAGCTTGTCAGTTTGGAAAGCAGGCAAGGTTGCGGTTTCCTAGAGAACGAAATATGAGTAGCAAGCCACTTGAGATAGTACACAGTGATGTATGGGGTCCTGCACAAAACCCATCTATCAAAGGCAGTTTATACTATGTGACATTCATAGATGATTTCAGCAGGATGACATGGATATACTTTCTCAGAGAGAAGAGTGAAGTGTTGGAAAAGTTTATGGATTTCAAAGCTTTTGCAGAAAAGCAATATGGCTATTAGATTGATGTTTGAGGACAGATGGAGGTGGTGAATACACCTCAAAAGATTTTGAGCATTTCTTGAGGAAGCATGGAATAAGAAGATAATTGACTTGCAGGTATACACCTCAGCAAAATGGTGTGGCTGAGAGAAAGAATAGAGTCATATGTGAAGTGGCTAGGGCAATGCTCAATGAAAAGAGCATGCCAGATTATTATTGGGCAGAAGCTTGTGCTACTCCAGTGTATATACTCAATAAAACACCTACAGCAGCAGCAGCCATTCATGGAAGTACGCCAAAGATGCGGCTTATAGGTTATAGGCCAGACATTGGACACCTCAAAGTTTTTGGATGCATAGCTTATGTACATGTGCCTGATGAGAGAAGGAGGAAGTTGGATCCTAAGGCAGAAAAATGTGTATTTGTTGGATATGCACAGGATCGAAAGGCATACAAACATTACAATCCACAAACTAGCCAAGTTGTTATCTCACGAGATGTGGTGTTTGATGAGCTTGCTAGTTGGTACAAAGCAAAAGATGAGGGTGTCATTGAGTCACTTTAAGCAGATGTGCCTATGAACTTGCCACAAGCAAGTTCTAGTTCTACTACTATGTCTGGGCCAGCAGCAGCAGAGGCTGAGAGTAGTATTGTACGTCCATGGTCAGGACGTTTGAGGCATGAGAGTGTGAGCACTGGGAGTAGTGCTATGGATAAAGGAAAGAAGAAGGTTGAAGGCATTGGAATTACAGGTTATGAGTCATCAAGTTCAGAAAGTTTGGATGAGAAACTTGGCATACCTGTTTTACGCACACCTGGTGCTAGGCAGGATAGATATGTGCCACCACATGCTAGAGTGACAGGTGTTCAGAGTGATCCGCATGCATTGCCGAGATCCCAAAGGGTCAGATATCCGGTTGACAGGTTAACATATCGCGATTTTGCTATGCACTATGCATATATGACATCTATGGTGGTGAAGCATGTGGAACCTACATGCTATACAGAAGCTATTGGAAAGCATGTATGGGAGAAAGCAATGGATGTTGAGATGGACCCATTGGTTCATAATGACACATGGGATTTGGCTGCACTACCACAGGACAAAAATGTTATTGGTTGTAAATGGGTTTACAAAGTAAAGTGCAAGTCTGATGGTTCCATTGAAAGACATAAAGCAAGATTGGTAGCTAAGGGTTATGCACAAACCCAAGGATTGGACTATGATGAAACGTTTAGTCCAGTGGCAAAAATGGGAACAGTAAGAGTAGTCATTGCTATGGCTGCAGCTAATGGTTGGAAAATGCATCAAATGGATGTCAAAAATGCATTTCTAAATGGTGATCTACAAGAGGAAGTGTATATGGCACAGACAGAAGGGTATGTACACCCAAGATATCCCACTCATGTATGCAGATTGAAAAAGGCATTATATGGTTTGAAGCAAGCACCTCGTGCCTAGAGTGATAAGATGAGAAGCTATCTTATCTCTCTTGGATTTCAGATTTCTACAGTAGATTCTTCACTCTATGTGAAAAAAACCGAACATGGGATTGTTTTACTCGTCATCTATGTGGATGATTTGATTATCACAGGTGATCATGGTGCAGATGTGATGCATGTCAAGAAAGCTTTGAGTGGGCAATTTGACATGAAAGACCTTGGTGAGTTGAGATACTTTCTTGGAATTAAAGTGATCAAAGACCATGCAGGTACATGGTTAGTACAACGCCAATATGCATTGGATATGTTGGCAAAATATGGCATGACAGGGTGTAAGCCTATGAGTACACCTTTGGAGCAAAATGTGAAGTTGCGGGCTGATTATGGTGATGAAGAGTTGGATGATCCATCTATGTACAGAAAGATGGTTGGTAGTCTCATTTCCATGACTATCACATGCCCGGATTTAAGTTATGTTGTGGGGCTAGTAAGCCAGTTCATGTAGAGCCCCAGAAAACCTCATTTGGATGCAGTGAGACGCATTATGCGATATGTTAAGACCACTGTACATTATGGTCTACTTTATGAGAGTGGTAAAAGCTTGGATATACATGGCTACACAGATGCTGATTGGGCAGGTAGCTCATATGACAGGAGGTCTACTAGTGGTTATGCTTTTACACTTGGAAGTGCCGTGGTGAGTTGGAGTAGCAAGAAGCAACCTACAGTTGCTTTATCTAGTACAGAGGCTGAATACAGGGGTGCAGCCATTGCTACTTGTGAGGCAGTATGGTTAAAGAATCTCTTGGCAGATTTAGGTGAGCCTATTGACGATGGCAAAGTTGTCATTCATTGTGACAACATGAGCAGTATACAGTTGGCCAAGAATCCAGTATTTCATACGAGGACCAAACACATAGAGGTCCATTATCACTTTGTCAGAGAGAAGGTGCTGGATGGTACAGTTGATCTACAGTATGTGAAGACTGATGAGCAGGTGGCAGACATCTTTACAAAGTCACTTAGCAGGGAGAAGTTTGAGTACTTCTGTACTATGTTGGGAGTACATGGGATGAGCTTGAGGGGGAGTGTTGAGAGCCTTGAAAGCTTTGATATCCCAAGCTCATCTACGTCTTCATCGGCAGTACATCATGAGCTTGAGAGGGGCTGTTGAGATTCAAGCTCGATGTCAGTGTGAGCCAGCTATGCTATGTGCTGGCATGTTAGGTAGGAACATGTGTGAGAGATAAATGACCGCGTGTCCAGCTGGTCATAATGTGTGGACATTAGCTAGGGTTAGATGTGTGGACACAACTCATAGAGTGTTGTGTGTATTATGGATTATGGCTTTGTGCATTGTGTGAGAAGGGAGATGGCTTCCCTTCCCTCTATGGTTAGGGTTTGCAATATATATTAGGGTTTGCTCCTGTGTGTGTGTCTCTCGCTCCCTCTATCGTTCTTTCAACAATAAGGGGGTGCCAAAAAAAAAGAGTCTAGAAAATTTTTCATTTTCTACCGCAAAAAATTGGGAGGTTATCTAACTTTTCGAGAGGAGTTGGAAAACACCCATCATCGAAATTTCGGTCCCGGAACCATTTTCCCATAGTGAGTCAGTATGGGAAACTGGTAAATTTTAGGCGATTTTTGATCCGAAAAAATACGCTATTTTTTTGGCCTAATGTGTTCAAGGGGGTTCAAAATGGGTTCTGGCAAAGTTTGAGGCAACTTGAAAATTTTTGGATTTTTTTGGAAAATTTTTAAAAAAAACCTTAAAATTTGACCTTATGCACTTGTAGTCGGGATGTCATATTGACACTGCCATAGGGCCTAGGGCACCTTCTAGAGTACCTACGCAGGAAAGTGGGACCTAATCGGTAGGAAATTTGGTAGATATTGTTGAAACCTTTTCCGAATCCCAATCTGATACCCTTTCCAGGACAACTAGCTCATTGTCTATGGACAATCTAGGGCCGTCAAATAGTCATCCCTTAGACCCAAATAGGACACCCACAAGATCTTTTAATCCATTTGAAGCTGACACCATGGGGTTACCACACTCAATGTAAGACTTCAATATGTCTACACGAATGCTCAAGGAGCTGAGATCTTTAGGAATCCACAACAACGATATCTCGTTAAGATCGCAGACTTTTTCTCAGAGCTTGATAGAGCACCTCTAGTCAATGACCAGGGTAACATGTACATGGGTGGAGATGGTGTTTGCTACGAAGTCACTTATCATCTTGAGAATGTAGACAAATTAGGGGAGCTCTCTAAAAGTGAGTTCTTAGACTTATCAAAGCCTTCCAGAGCAAGGGAGTCTAGAGATGATTGGCTCATTGAGCCGGACATACCTCGACCATCCAATGCCCAATCCTTAAAGCCATCCATAGATGATTTACTTTTTGTAGATCTAAATTTGGAAAGGGACAGGAAAGGCAAGAGCAAAATGGATTAGGAGGCTGAGAACCAATGGGAGTTTGTATGACAAATTCCAGTGACAAAGGTCTTTCAGGATGACCCACTTCAAGAGGTCTATAAAGACTCTTTAGAAGGATATTATGCCACAACTAGATTGCCAGAGCTCGATATTCCTCTAGCACTTGTGGTGGTAGTCGAGAAGCTTGCAGAATACAAGAACCGAATCGTTGATAAATGGGCCAATGAATACCGAACCTTAGATTGGAAGGAGATTCGTGAGCTCATGTGGAAAGGACAACCATTATTCATGGAAGTGTTCTCAACAAATACAGCTAAACCAGGAGAGACAGCCTTTCTTGGAGAAACTATTGCTCCTCCCCTACGAGAGTTCACTAGAGAGGGACCCTCGACATCAAGTGGACCACTGCAAGTAGCCCAACTCTAGCACCAAGATATTATCCTACACCAAAAGTGCGACCACAGATCACACCACAACAACGTTTCTCTCACTATGACAATCAGAGGGTAGGGGAGCCAACTCGGCCTCCCATAAATGCACCTCCTGAAATGCGGGTAACAAGATCTTTGGAGGGGGTTGGTGAGGTAGGTAATAGGGGACCCACACCATGTGACACCAATTTGGGATGCATATGGACCACCTTACCAAAGAGAGGAACCACTGAGAGTGAGAGGCAGTAGACCCTATGATGAGTATTCAAGACAAGTAAGGCCATCAACTCTTCAGAAACTAATAAAGAAGTACGAAGGGTCGAGAGATCCATATGACCATGTAGCAGTATTTAGGCAAGCAGTTCGACCTGAGCAAGTGACTGACAAGCATACGCAAATTGAAGGATTTGGGCTCACTCTTGAGGGAAAGGCCCTTACTTGGTTTCAGGCACTAGAGACTTCAGACAAATCTTCTTTACGAGTTTTGGAAGAGAGATTCATTGCTACTTTTTCCCTGATGGGGATTCAACATGACACAGTAGCAAGCATCTACTCTTTCAAGCAAGGCGAGATTGTGTAAATAGGATGAAGCAGTACATTAATCGTTGCCCAGAAGATGAGAAGCCCACCCAGAGTCGATTAATTTCTCTCTTCTTAAAAGGACTTAAAAATTCAACACTACACACACATCTCTATGCAAAGAAGCATACAAATTTCAATGAGTGTTGCCATGATGCTATGGATTTCACAGATAACTTCAAATTCCAAGATGGTATTGGCCCTGAGTTGCAACCTAGAGATCAGTGTGGTGATGACCAAAGTTCAGGGTCTAGCGCACTAGTAAATCCAGACCACATAGCTAACCTAGTACTAAGGAGATTGGGACAAACCTATCGCCCACCCATGCAGCCACAACAGCAACAGCAGCAAATGAGGAGTGTACTACCTACAGGTCCTCATCTTTGTGGAGCATGTGGCGGTAACCATAAAACCGAAGAATGTAATACCTTTTCTCCTCTAGTCACAAACCAACCCACAAAGAAGTGGTGCCAAGCCTGTGCTTAGAATTATACCCACACCACACAGGAATGTACTCACATTGCAAGAATGAGATAGGAGCGTGAGTAGCAAAGGGGTGCAGTGGCTCCACAAATGCATCAACAGTATACTAATTTTGAACGTAAGCCATCGATGGCACAAGAGCAAGCACGACCTGTACTTGGAGCTCAACCTCCTGCTCCTGGGACTGCTCCTGTGAGGTTTGTTGACTACGACAATTCAAATATGTGTAGAGACTTGGTAAACCCAAGCTATGTGGAGGAGGAATATGCATCATATTCATCCAAGGAAAATCTCTTTGAAAGTCCCGCATATCCAAGCCAAGCACTGGCTCAACCGGGGGAACAAAATTCTTTGATGTTGCTAGGCGGCTACCAACCTAGGACTCTAGGCCCCTCAGATCAATGGCAGCAAAGGAAAGTAGAAGCCAAACTAATGGGCCCCTGTTATGAGTGCGGAGAACCCCATTGGGCTCGTGATTGTCCACATCGCCCAAGGCAAGCAGCTCGATCCAATACAACAGTACCACAGTTTCCACCAATTGAAAGATATTGTCTAGGGTGTTGTGTAGAACACTTTCCAAAGGATTGTTTACTGAAACCACATGAGGAAACTACCTCTCAACCAAAGGTCTCACTCAACTTTGTAGAGGCAGTTCCATCGCCACCTTCATCAGAGAATGAGGATGTCGTGCCACTTAGAGTCATGACTAGATCACAGACACGAAATGTCGAAATGCAGACTGATGAGACACCTCGAACTAGGGATGCAAAGGCAAATCTAGTGGACAAGACCCTATATTCCAATAGAAAAAGGACCACTAGGAGGAAAAAGCACCGCAACAAGCAAACTAAGAGTGTATCCAGTAGTTCTCAAGAAGTCTCTAAACAAAACATGAAGGATCAAGCTTTTACATCCCAAGAAGTGCATGAGGAGCATCACCCTCACTAGTGCTAAACAAGATGAGGCTAGTACAACCGAGGATAGTTCTGGGGGTTTTATTTTTGTGGATAAGGTGAACGAGACTCTAGATGCCATCATTGATTCTCATAGAAGTCGCATTGCAGCTTTATCTAAGCTACCCAAGAAGTTCAAGAATACCCAAACCCTCGTGAGGAGAAGATCAATCTAGCTGTACATCAGCAACTCATTAGGGAAGCTCAATCAATACTTGAGGGCCCACCTCCACCTATCCCTCGGAGCCCAACCTCTCTTAAGCCAACATTAGAAACCATACCAGAAGTGTCATCAAGTTGGGAAATGAAAAGTGAGTTGATCTCACAAGCTCATAGCGAGAAGTCTGCACCAATTGACACCCCATTGAAAGAAGGCATTCTGCCACCACCTAGTCTTGCCTTCCCATGCAATGATGAAGTTATTGATGCTAACGAGGACATGGCAAATGAGATGTGGGCAGCAGTTTATGAGAAAGTTAATGAGAATATGTCCTCTATTATTTCACCTCCGCCGCATATGGGAGGATGCCGAACAACCGCCAGATTCCCATATACTTCGCAAAGCAGTTATATGCGGAGTTTGTCTTAGGGGAGGAGGTGGATTACACCAGCCATCGTCCGGGTGGTGGTGCTGGTCGAGGCCGTCTCCAGGACCAGGGTAGGCGGCCTCCACCAGCCCTTCCTGTAGCACCTACCACAGATCCTTCATTTGTGCCATTGTCGACAGTAGAGGCTCTTGGCACCCAGGTCAGCATTGACGTACGGAGTACCACGGAGAGCATCCAGCACGTGGTGCGCCTGTTCTCACGATCTATACCGATGACAGATGTCGAGGTATTTACATATATATTACGTCTTAAGTTTTTTTGGTCATTTATCTACATGTTTATATATACTTTTCTATATTTTTACATGAGCAGCATGGTTGATTGTGTCACGTAGGTTCCCACACCTACCACTGAGAGACTCACTCAGGAGTTGGTAGAGACGAGAGCGGAGATTGACCGCCTCAGAGCTGCATTACAGATGGCAGAGGCAGCTACTGCAGAGGCACAGCATCTGAGAGAGTCCGACATCCAGCAGGTAGGTTTCTCTTGCACGTAAAAGAGTTATAATTAAGGTCCTAAGTTATAAATTTCTTTAAGTAATACCTAATGAGAGACTAATCAATTATTTTAATGCTTTACTTTTTTGCGTAGGCTCGGACCGAGGTAGAGAGCTCTAGAGCTGAGGCACAGCATCATCAGATTATGGAGCAGATTGCCCAGCATAGGGCAGAGCAGTTGATGCTGCATGTTCGAGAGTTTCGTAGATCCTCGGACGTGACATAGCCTTACCTACCTTTATATCCACGGCCTATCACAGAGGTTTTTCGACGACCTCTCCCGTAGGATGCACCACCCTTCCTACGTGATGCGTGCTGCGCTTTATGTATCGAGGACATTGATAGTACAGGTGGATATGCCCTGGGATGTGGACATATTTTCCACTTGTCTTGCATCACCCAGGAGCTAGTGCGGTTCTTAGCATGCCCCTCCTGCCGTGCACGCGTCGACCTAGCGACGTACAGGGTTTTGGGCATCGATGATCTTCACCCAGGCCTCGTTCGAGTAGATGCCAGGACTGGAAGGCCTATTGATTTTACATCAGCTATTGACTTGGGACTCGACGCCTTCGACGATAGAGCCCAGGAGCCTGAGGTGCCTCCTGAGATAGAGTGGAGCTCACATGAGTTTGATGCTTACCAGAGAGTCCTACATGAGAGCCAGATCACAGCATATGAGCGCGTGGGTGGTGCTGGCCCTCGGGTGATGGTGCTAGCAGCAGTGCTGCTTCTCATGAGCAGCGTGTCCTTACAGCAGAGGAGCTTACACGAGCAGAGTGGCAGACACGTACCATTGCAGATTATAGATTTTGGGTTTACAGACAAAGGCGTCTTGCATTAGCACAACATAGAGAGAGAGAGAGGGCCATAGCAGCTTTTGGGACTCGTGAGCTCCCGAGTACACTGGCACCAGCTCACGATCCTGCCTTTGAGGCAGACCTCCCCGCAGACATTCGACGACCCCCGCGCCAGCACAGCCTCCTCCATGTGCACAGCAGCCTCGACGCACACGTCGACCGGCAGTTAGAGATGACGATTTTGATTGGGTTGCCGTTGATAGTGACTAAACTCAGACTAGCTGGGTTAGCTCACTTACATTGTACTTAGATTTTTGGGCAGTGACTAACCTCTGACTAGCTGAGGTAGCTCATTTTCATTCTGATGTACTTATTTGATGTTTATATCATTATGAGTTTTTTCATTGAGTATCATTACATTTTAGTTGATGTTCTTGATTTTATTATATTTTTTAACACTTTGGCTATCATATTGTTTGTTGAAAATCTCCATGCCATCGTACCCAAACATGCTCTGATGGGGACCAAACTTTGCAAGCATGGCGGGGGCCCACCCCCACATGCTTGCAAAGTTTGGTCACAATCAGAGCATGTTTGGATTGGTAATTAGCGCCCAGTGCGGGTTTTTGAAGTCTCTTGGTGCTTAAGAGGCCATGGAAAATCCGGGCCTTCCCCATACCATCGTACCCAAACATGCTCCGATGGGGACCAAACTTTGCAAGCATGTGGGGGTGGGTCCCCCCCACATGCTTGCAAAGTTTGGTCACAATCAGAGCATGTTTGGATTGGTAATTAGCGCCCAGTGCAGGTTTTTGAAGTCTCTTGGTGCTTAAGAGGCAATGGAAAATCCGGGCCTTCCCCATACCATCGTACCCAAACATGCTCCGATGGGGACCAAACTTTGCAAGCATGTGGGGGTGGCCCAGTGCGGGTTTTTGAAGTCTCTTGGTGCTTAAGAGGCCATGGAAAATCCGGGCCTTCCCCATACCATCGTACCCAAACATGCTCCGATGGGGACCAAACTTTGCAAACATGTGGGGGTGGGTCCCCCCCACATGCTTGCAAAGTTTGGTCACAATCAGAGAATGTTTGGATTGGTAATTAGCGCCCAGTCCGGATTTTTCAAGTCTCTTGGTGCTTAAGAGGCCATGGAAAATCCGGGCCTTCCCCATACCATCGTACCCAACCATGCTCCGATGGGGACCAAACTTTGCAAGCATGTGGGGGTGGGTCTTCCCCACATGCTTGCAAAGTTTGGTCACAATCAGAGCATGTTTGGATTGGTAATTAGCGCCCAGTGCAGGTTTTTGAAGTTTCTTGGTGCTTAAGAGGCCATGGAAAATCCGGGCCTTCCCCATACCATCGTACCCAAACATGCTCCGATGGGGACCAAACTTTGCAAGCATGTGGGGGGTGGGTCCCCCCCACATGCTTGCAAAGTTTGGTCACAATTTGAGCATGTTTGGATTGGTAATTAGCGCCCAATGCGGGTTTTTCAAGTCTCTTGGTGCTTAAGAGGCCATGGAAAATCCGGGCCTTCCCCATACCATCGTACCCAAACATGCTCCGATGGGGACCAAACTTTGCAAGCATGTGGGGGTGGGTCCCCCCCACATGCTTGCAAAGTTTTGTCACAATCAGAGCATGTTTGGATTGGTAATCAGCGCCCAGTGTGCGGGTTTTTGAAGTCTCTTGGTGCTTAAGAGGCCATGGAAAATCCGGGCCTTCCCCATACCATCGTACCCAAACATGCTTCGATAGGGACCAAACTTTGCAAGAATGGGGGGATGGGTCCCTCCCACATGCTTGCAAATTTTGGTCACAAGCAGAGCATGTTTGGATTGATTAGCGCCCAGTGCGGGTTTTTTAAGTCTCTTGGTGCTTAAGAGGCCATGGAAAATCCGGGCCTTCCCCATACCATCGTACCCAAACATGCTCCGATAGGGACCAAACTTTGCAAGAATGGGGGGGTGGGTCCCTCCCACATGCTTGCAAAGTTTGGTCACAATCAGAGCATGTTTGGATTGGTAATTAGCGCCCAGTGTGGGTTTTTGAAGTCTCTGGGTGCTTAAGAGGCCATGGAAAATCCGGGCCTTCCCCATACCATCGTACCCAAACATGCTCCGATGGGGACCAAACTTTGCAAGCATGTGGGGGTGGGTCCCCCCCACATGCTTGCAAAGTTTGGTCATAATCAGAGCATGTTTGGATTGGTAATTAGCGCCCAGTGCGGGTTTTTGAAGTCTCTTGGTGCTTAAGAGGCCATGGAAAATCCGGGCCTTCCCCATATCATCGTACCCAAACATGCTCCGATGGGGACCAAACTTTGCAAGCATGTGGGGGTGGGTCCCCCCCACATTTTGCAAAGTTTGGTCACAATCAGAGCATGTTTGGATTGGTAATTAGCACCCAGTCCGGATTTTTCAAGTCTCTTGGTGCTTAAGAGGCCATGGAAAATCCGGGCCTTCCCCATACCATCGTACCCAAACATGCTCCGATGGGGACCAAACTTTGCAAGCATGTGGGGGTGGGTCCTCCCCACATGCTTGCAGAGTTTGGTCACAATCAGAGCATGTTTGGGTACGATGGTATGGGGAAGGCCCGGATTTTCCATGGCCTCTTAAGCACCAAGAGACTTCAAAAACCCGCACTGGGCACTAATTACCAATCCAAACATGCTCTGATTGTGACCAAACTTTGCAAGCATGTGGGGGGGACCCACCCCCACATGCTTGCAAAGTTTGGTCCCTATCGGAGCATGTTTGGGTACGATGGCATGGAGATTTTCAACAAACAATATGATAGCCAAAGTGTTAAAAAATATAATAAAATCAAGAACATCAACTAAAATGTAATGATCCTCAATAATGAGAAAACTCATAATGATATAAACATCAATTAAGTACATCAGAATCAAAATGAGCTACCCCAGCTAGTCTGAGGTTAGTCACTGCCCAAAAATCTAAGTACAATGTAAGTGAGCTAACCCAGCTAGTCTGAGTTTAGTCACTATCAAGATAGAGATCTAGGCAGCAGAACCCTCTCTAGCTCTCAACTGCTCTAGAATGCTCTCATGGTCATCCACTCGAAGCCGAAAACGAGGGTGAGAACTGTGTTTTCGGCTCTGTACTCGAACAAGAGTGAGCCTGGTAGCAACCACTAGATGAGACACTTGAAATGCCTCTAACTCCCACTTCCACTGCTGGAACTCAAGACTCCCCCGATGAAGTCGAATCTGCTGGTAGAACCGACCTGCCACAATCATGCTATGGGCGTCATAAGAAAACCCATGATCATCCACTGTATCCTGGTCAAGCATGCACTTTGGCCTAGTGCAACTCATCAGATAGTAGTCTACTCCCTCGCTATTTCCCTCACTGGCAATAACAGCAAATACATCACCCTCCTGTAGCAAATCTGTCAGGTCATCATAACTGACCATGAACGTAGGACTTGTGTGCTCATCAGACACCACTGGGTGGATGTGAAGGATGCTCGGGGGAGAGGAATGTCTGTATCCATGCATCTGCCCATCCTCTCGAGGCACAATGTGACCAATCGCCATCCATACATGCTCCACAGAAGCATGCAAACCATCGTGTGTAAATCGTGGGGGCCGCCATGCACGTGCTCCTGATGGAATGTAAGCCCAAGGTGCCAGGTACTGTGTCACAATCATGGGAGGCTCTACGGTCAATCATGCCACCATCCACATGCCAAAAAAATCTCCTAACAATCCGAGCATCACGTTTGGGGTACGATGATGCTGCACTCCCACACAAATGTTGGGAGCACCACTCGACTACGTGGCCCGCATCTCTGAACCGCTGAGCATCCTGTCAGTCGCAGCTGATGACACCTCAAGGCACGTTTCACACACGCGCCCGCACCATCATGCTCTCCCTTCCCGTGACCAGTCTCAAAGAATGACCAAATCACTGGGATACTAGACTGCACATGCCACCTATAAATCCATAAAGGTAAGTCTTAGTTATTGTTTTCTTTAAGATGTTCTAGTGAATTTAGTTTAATTGTAAATGTAAGAAAGCCATAAGTACTACCTGTAGAGCCAATAGAATTGACGTGATGACTTGAACTGTGCGCCACAACCATCCGACCAAACCCATCGCTGGACATGTCTGATCCCACAATCTCCTAAAAAATCGTCATAGAGACAAAAACAGTGTTGCACAAAATGTGCATCATGTGAACGATCATCACTGATATAGAAATGATACTCTCGAATAATGACACGGGTCTCGGGGGTACTCGCTATCCCATCTACATGAGCCTCTGCATGTCGATAGCTAATGTGGACCATAATAGCAACCTGGTGAGGTAAGCAATACATACGTTTAGGACACAAAAAATCAAATAAGTAATGTAGCTCAAACATAAGACAAATATTACAAAATATAACCATTACCTGCTCTGAGAAGTAATACTCAGATTGTATCTCTTGAAAAGGTGTGAAAGTGTAGTTCTCTGCAAAATCAATCACAGAGACGACCACACCAATAGAAAACTCTGCTAGGCATGCTCGGAACTGACGATCCTGCCACTTGGCACAATGACTGTGCCGTATGTAGGGGTAGATCTGCTCCCTAAATGTGGCTGTGAAGTGACAACGTGGTGTATGTTTGTCCACGAGCTGCAACTTCCTGGACTGTCCACCACTCTGGAGCTGGTGTGTCACATACTCATAACGTTGCCATGCCACTATCTCTTGGTCACTTGGTCACTTGCATCAAGATCTACCATCTGTAGATGTGCAAGTGAACCACATGATGTGCAATTGCTCTCCACACAAGGCATCCTATGGAACTGGGCAATTGCTCTCCACACAAGGCATTCTATGGAACTGGGCATCCTCCGTGCGTGCACACAAAAGAGAGTGGATGAAATCACGTGGACTACGAGGCAACTCTCTATGCCCACTAAGAGAACGGAACACATCATAAAAAAGTTTGAACTCAACATGGTAGCGACAACAACATGTGTCACGCTGACGTGAGTACCTCACAAACCAAGGCTTACACCCCTCAAATGACCTTTGCCCAATTTTAAGCTCTGGATACGAAGCCACAAACTGAGAATACAACTCAGTTTGGGTCATTTCAAGAAAGCAAGCACCGTGCTCAATGAACACTCCTCTTGTCACTCTCTTACGCAAAGCTTTCTTGAAAACTGGCGATGCACGACAATTCTCCTCCCAAAAACTTTCTATCAAGGTTCTAGTGGTTTCATCTAGTAGGCGATCATGCCTAGCTACTCGCCCACTACTCGCCCACATAGCACCAACCTCATTGGCATCTAAACTTTGTCGCCTAATAGACCCAACTCTAAGTGCGTGTGGTGCTATGGAAAGGATGCGAGATGTGGCACTAACCTTACCCTTCATTTGGGAGCTACTTATGGCTGCCACAATAGCCCGTCGAGCAGCCAAAGCGTCCGCAGAGTTCCTCTTCTTGTTAACTATATAGGAATGACGAACACTTTGTAGCACCGCCATGCCAGCTCTCCTCTCTCTTCGACCTCCAATGTCGGAAAGCACCCTGCAGTTGGCCATGTTGGGCAGATCAATCAAAGCATCAAGCACACATGCCTGTGATGAAGGCGTGAGGTCTTTGAAATAGGAATGGAAGATTGCATGGACACGACGATGTGCCCCTGACTTTGATAGTTCTTTCCTATCCACACGAAGGGCGCCCAAAGGAGGGGGGGTGGGTTCTTGTAGAAGAGAGGACTCAAGAAGTGCGGGTTCATGTGGATTATCTAAACTAAGGGGTAGTGGAGGGGAAGAGGGCGTAGGGAGAGGAAGTGGAAGAGGGGGAGCAAGGCTTGGATCATCGCCAACGAAAGGTGTTGCTCGTTGACGTGCTCTCCACTCTCTCTTTCTCTCACGAGCTACCCTTCTCCTCTCCTCCTCTTGAACTTGGTAGATGGGGGGGAGTCTAGTCCTATCACGTTTCCGACTCCTACGACTTTGAGAACCCATTCTCAAGGAAGCTAAGAGAGAAAATATTATAAAGGCTCAATGATGGGATAGTACTAGAGATAAGTGTGGGATAGTACTAGAGATGTGTGATTATATAGGAAAAATAGGTTATCCACTTCAAATCTCATTGGATTTCCTATCTAAGATTGATTGGATAACTAAGATAAACATAAAGATACTTAAAGATAAACTATTATCCACGAAATCAATATTATTTATAATATTTATTAACAAGTCTAAATATTTATCATTACTAGATATATAAATATATCTTTTATTTTATAATTATATAACTGCTTTTTTTAAATAAAGTTTTTTTTTAAATTTTATTCAAAGGTTTATTCTACATTAAATTTTTTTAAGAAATATTAAATTAAAAAATTTATTTTTTTTAAATTAATAATATGATCTTTAATAATATTTTTATTGATCTAATCCCAAAATATAATCCTTTAAAATTAGTGATTTTAAATTCTTTTATTTAATAAGTTCCATATATTTTATTATTTAAATTTCTATATTCTATTTCTCTAAATTACTAAATTAACTTTTCCAAAAATATGTTTTTGAAAAAAGAGGGGAGGTGGGAAGGAGACGCCACGTGTCACAAGCGTGTATGACACGTGGCATTCTCTTGACATGTGGCACTATTATGGTTGATGTGGCAATTCCATGATGTGGCATGCCATGTCACCATGTGTGAGGTGGCATGCAAAGGTGGCAAGATGATGTGGCATTAATGATGACTAGGATGATGAGGTGGGGAGTCAACTAGGTTGACCATGTTGACATGGAGGGTGGAGGTGGCAAGCTGAGGTGGCAAGCTGCTTATGTGGATCCTCTTGATGCTCATGTGGATATAAAGTGGCATGCATATATAAGATTTGTGCCTACCCAAGCCTCACACATGGAATGAAACCTAAGCTGTGAAGTTTACCAAGCCTAGATTTCCAAACCTAACTAGGATTGGTTTTAGACTTGAAAAGGGGAGAGTGGACACAATATGGGAATTTTCAATTGGGAGGATTGACAATGGACCTTCCCATACTCAATTCAAGCCAATTTTTTTTTAATAAATTCATGGCAACAAGAGTATTGATCCCTTGAGTTTTTAGATTGAAAGATTCAATATTTAATTTTCTAGAATTAAATTACTATTGATTTAATGGGCCTCTAACAGTCATAATAAATTTTCCAAAGTAAATCTACAAAAATCCAACCGTTAGATTTGTAATTTTACCTTATACCCACATTATACTAATCTTTCCCAATCTAATCATCACTAGATCCATACAATTTGAGCATTTTAAATGGTAGATGTGGTGGAAAGATAAAATAGTATGTTTTTTAACAATTCTAATACTTTTTAAATAATATAGAAAATAGTAGAACACATCAAAAATTACTCGATAAATCAAGTTAAGCTCTATGTTATTTGTATTTGTGATATGCAAAGTGGGAACATCATATGAGTAATAATGTAAAAGTTATAGGCAATTTACTCACATTCATTGTACTTGTCTAAACCTAGGACAGGGCCTGTATACAAACTTGGTTCCCAAAGAAAAGGAGATTTGTAATTATTGGATATTCGATCAGATTATAGTTTTAGATGCCCAACTTTGCATATGATGTTTCGTTAGAAGACCTTGAAGTGAAACTCCTTGGCTAACTATGAGAGATTGGCTATTCTTCTTGAAAAAATGCCTGTTTTCCAGCTAAAGCCAAGGGCGCCCACTACATGAAACTAGATAACCTCATCTTGCAACCACCCAGTGACACCTAAGGATGCATGGGATACCTTGGTTTAGCTATATAGCACAAGATAAGAAAGATGTCTTAAACACAATCATTTGGAATGATCAAGAGTTCCTATTTCTTGATTAAATTTAAAAGGTTTTGTATCTTAGGGAGGATGTGAGGATTGTGTCTGCTATTCATACTATAAAATCCAGCGAAAGCTATTCTTATTTGGGTAGAATATCTCACTTGGGGCCTCACCCTATGATATCCTAGGTAAAGATTATCCTAGGCGGACTTACATGCTTGATATCTCACTTGGGGCCTCACCCTATGATATCCTAGGTAAAGATTATCCTAGACGGATTTACTTGCTTGACTAGGAAATACTCTTATCTAAGATAAGAGGGAGATTCCTCTATAGACTCTATGAAGGTTGGCTACTCGAGGATGACTTCTTGAGGCTCAACAAGTAAGCAACCACCCTAACGGAAATCTCTAGGACTCATTATATTAAACTATGGCCACATCTAAGGTATTCTTAACTAATCAAGTCCTCAATTCCCTTGTCAAAAATGACCATGCCTAGCCCTTTCCAACCCATGAGTTAGTCCCACCACCCAACCATATATTTATGAGATCCGATTCAAATCAAAGGTGTATTGTGCCCGGTGTTAGCATAGTCTTGCTAACATAGTGGAAAATAGATGTACACATGAGCATGGAGTAGGAAACATGGATCAAGAACAAGATAATGATACAAGAAAAACATCATAGTGTATTCCATGTCTAATTTGCATGTAAGAGGGGTTTATATAGCTATCCAACCATGTGACTCTTGGGATACCCATGTGACTATTCTGTTCCTATGACCTCCACAAGATCCTAGCTCCCCACTAGTCCTCTTGTAACCACTTCTTGATATAACATCTTTTAATGACCAAATTCCACAACTCATTAGCTTAAGCTAATGCTAGTAATGCTAGGGGATGCACAACCAAGCTAATGCTAAAATGCTAAGGGGTGGGTGTTCAACACCTGTCACAACACCTCTCTTCCCCTTTGTTTAATTGGGGGTGTACTATCTCCTATCAATGCTAAGTACATCATAAAAATGTGTGAAAAAATAACTACTAGAACGTATAATGCAAACCAATTCAAGTCATACAATATAATCATGTAAAACCATATAAAAATTATGGTAGACCAAGGAGATGGTGGGAAGATGATTTCCACCAATCCAATAAAAAATCCATAAGCATATGCCGATGAAGAATCTCGTCCATGGGCACTCAAGTGTGCTATTGTCTGTGTCAGTGAAGCTTGCCAGCCTAGGCCATCAACATAGGCCTCTAGATACCATAAAAGAGCACTCCATGAGGTAGGCAAGAATCATGTACTGATAATGGTGTCAATGCTCCATGAACATGGGATGCTAAAAATGTGGGCCATGTCTATCCATCATAAGTCATTGTAGGTGATTTGATGTATCCAAGAAGTCATTGTAGGTGATTTGATGTATCCAAGAAGTCAGTTTTATCTCCAGTAGTCTGTTTCTGAGAGTTTGAGACATTTTCTTCCAATCCATGTATCCACAAAGTGAGTCCTTCCTTGGTGTTGAAATTAAAACACACCCAACAAGTAACTGCATTCTAGAAATCATTAACATCATTTTCCTCTATAATTTTCTTATGCTTTTAACATTTTTATTTTGGTTTATATTTTGTTTTTCCTGGACATACAAGTAACTTGGTAGGTACCTCATGGGCCTCTCCTCCCAGCCCTCATCATGCCTTATTCTTGGACTCACAAGCGACTTGGTAGGGACCTCGTTGGCCCTCTCCTCCAGCCCTCACTCCTCATTCTTGGACTTACAGGTGACTCGGTATAGGGACCTCGTTGGGCCTCTCCTCCAGCCCTCATGCCTCCTTCTTGGACTTACAAGAAACTCGGTATGGACCTTGTTGGGCCTCCCCTTTTGCCCCACATGCCTTATTTGTGGACTTATAGGCGACACGGTAGGGACCTCTCTAGGTCTCTCATTCGTCCCTCATGCCACATTTTTTAAATGTTTTTATTCATAAAATATTTCATAGCGGTAACGTACAACAATTGATGTATTTGCAATTGGCTAACTACTCACCATCTATGTCCATTAGGTTATCTACCCCGAGTTTCCCGTAGAGGTGAAGGATGCATTCCATGTACTCCATACAGTAGGCATAGATAAGTTGGATCATCAAAGACAACATGTCGTGTGCCATATGTGTACTTCTTTTAATGTGCTCATGGAATCCTTTAGACTTTTAGTTACCTTCTTAACTTTCTTAGACTTTTAGTTACCTTCTTAGACTTTTAGTTACCTTCTTAACTTTCTTATATGATTTAGATTTGTATAAGGCATGCAAGATGCTCGGTAAACTCATTCTCCAATGATAGTGCACAATACGACTTCTAATGACCCCTTGCAATACAGTGCTTACACAAATAAAATTGACAATCTTTAGTGTGGTGATCCTTGTTGTGACATAACTCACACTTTCTCCCCATTTTTAGTGTTTGATTTGATCTAAGCCCCTGCAACTAGTGCACCACACCAAGGCAAGACCAAGTGTGCTCCCAACAAGTAGAGCTTGGTACAATACCAAACTTCTTTCCGATCACATGCAAGGCTGCTTGATCTTAACTTTTAATGTTTGTTTTTGTAAAAAAAACCTCTGGCTCTTACGTGTATTTCCCATGCCCGAACACTTACACATGCCCTGACACATGACCCGACAAACCCACGGTGGGCGTCCAGATATCCGCCCACATTCACGGGCTGCAGGCTGAACATACCACTTCCGATAGGCATGAGGCTGCCCGTTTTGCCACTTACAATTCCACCACTGCTCATGCCATTGGAGACTAGCGGCGGCGGATTACTGTCGGCACCTAGTAAGCTTCCCGCGCCAAAGGCACTGCCCATCAATCCGCTGACTCTCGATAATTTGCCTCCAGAAAATGAAACTCTTCCAGCACCGCCGGCCGACACTTGCCGCAGAGCTTGATCAGCGTCGGGATCTTGTGATCTATAGGTGGTGTCATCCTCTTCCACCGTCCAGCCAGCTTCTGCCCGCCAAGCAGCGCACCACCTCATTGATGTCTGCTCGTGGGGCTAGATCATAACCACCGCACTTCCGGAGCCCCTAGAAGATCTTGGTGGTGATGGGACCTCCAGTTGCACTCTCGTATCTTGGTCTTCTCCTTCTCGTCGCTGGCACTAAGCTTCCCCATTCCTTTTATGGAGAAGGCAGACTACCTGTTTTGAGTTAGCAGCAGCTAGGGTAGAGCCTCGGCAGCACCATCATCAACGGCCGCCCCACCCCATGGCGTGCAGAGCAGAGGATTATTTGTCTCTGTACACTGAGTGTAGCTGAGATCAATTTAATATAAGGGTAGAGGGTCTGTTTTTATGAGTGTTGAGGTAGGCAGTGACTCTGATGGGTTTGCACATGGCTTTCTAACGAAGAAGGCTCCTTCGATGAAGATCTCTTCTCAGCAAGGGCCGAAAAGATGCGACGGATTCGCCTCACACCATGGCGTCTCACATAGCAGTAAAACTATTTAATGTGAATGTCTTTAGATAACTAAGAATAAAATTCCCAATGATTTATAATATAATCTCAAAAATTACCAATAATCATGCTAATCTCCTTTCTCATGGGGTTTATAGGTAATTTATAATCAAGAAAAATCAATAAACATTATGGATACTCTATAATCAAGAAAATTAAGAAAGAATCATGCATGCTACTAACCTCTTTTTTTCAGTAAGAAATGCTTAAGGATTAGACATTTGACTTTTAATCAAGAGCTTGTGGGCAAGGAAAAGATCAAAGCTTCTTGTCCCACTATGATGGCCAATGTGTTAGCATAGGCTTGCTAACATAGTGGAAAACACATGTTCCTACACACATAGCCATGGAGAACACGTGTACACATGAGCATGGAGTAAGAGACATGGATCAAGAACAAGATAAAGATACAAGCAAAACATCATAGTGTATTCTGTTGAGATATCAAGCTCAACATGAGCTGACACTCACGAGGCGCTTGCATGACCATTCAACATTTATATCACTGGCAGGTTTGGTAGTTGGCACCAACATATCTTCGCCATAGATTCTATAGCTAGACTACACCGACTAGTCCACACCTACCCACTCCACTTAGCGTGTTCACAGTATGGACCGTTTGTATATACTCTATTATATATGTTAGTCACTTTATCTTCTTTGTAGACCTCTTTTGTAATGTAAAGAAGAAGAAGAATTCTCAACCTCTCACCTTGTGTGTTCTCTTCTAGGGTTTGTGTGAGTGTGTGTGTGCTTGCAAGAGCTCAAGCTCTCTTCTCCCCTACATCTTTTCATGGTAATATGGTATCAAAGCCTGGTTCATGCTAAGGGCTGAGTGGCAAGCAAAAGAAGCACAAGCAACGGTACGAGGATAAGAGTTACATCTACTCTTCTCCCTTTGTATTGGCCACTACACCCTTTGTCGAGAGCTCTTTGGGAGGCACTGGCAAACGAACTCTGATTGAGGAGCTTTCTTCACAGGAGCAGAGCTACAAGGAAATTATAATGTCCATTCGCCAAAAAAAATTCGGTCGAAAACGTGTTTCGGGCGCGTTTGGACCTCCGTTTTTTAGCTCGATGGGATTCACGGGCACTGCAGATAAGTTTTGATTCTTTGCAGAACTCTATTTTTGGGATTTCAGGAAGGGCGATTGGTTATGCACACACTGTGTGTATTGCAAAGAGGTCTCAAAGTTGCCATTGGGTGTATGTGTACAAATTGAGGTCACTGGTTGTGACAGTTCGGGTGAAGTATAGTACTGCTGCAAAGAATACATCAGTTTGTGCAGGTCAAACAAGAGTGTTGTTTTTGGTAAATTTATGGAAGGATTTACCAATCATGAAAGTAGACATGCAAACTTGGAAGACGTATCCCCCATGGACAAGGGGTTGTTTGGAAATGACTAGGAAACCATAAATAGAACCACCTTGGTGCAACTATGTGCAACCCATCAATGACTAGAACTGTCTCACAGGAAGAAGAGAACATCTTGTACTATGCTCCTCTTTCAAATGATGATTTTTGTAAGAATTGAACGCATATATTGGCCACAAATAGATGTCATGGGAAAAATGGAATGAAGTTTGTGGAAACCCTGATGTGGAAGGCGAGAGGCCAGTTTACCACAATACACATGATGGGACCCTTAGCGATGAACGAGTCAAGGGGGATCTCTTTATAAGATCAAGAGTCTAAATCTGATGATGGGAAAAAAGCCTCAATTTGAGCTACAAGGTTGAAATTTTAGAAATGGTTGAAGAAGAAACTATTAAAAGATTCAAGATTCACACCATTCTAAGGTTTCCTAAGCCTTGCAGGTGCCCTTAGCTACATCCACATCATTCATCAAAGACAGATCTTCACTTTGCTCCTTCACCTACTTTTCATCCACCTTCACATGCTTTAAAAACTTTGGAAAAAAATCAGAAGGCACATAGAACATCCCCCTTTGCACCTGCATAGGCCTTTGAGGCTCCTGTCTAATCAAACTTTGCATAGGGCTTTTATCCACCTCAACCAAATCTACATGCATATCCCTTGCAGACATAACACCTTCATGTGAATAAATACCCATCTCCATCTGCTTCAAAATCTTGCCTTCCTTTTCCCTAGCAACCAAATCTACATGCATATCCCTTGCAGACATAACACCTTCATGTGAATAAATACCCATCTCCATCTGCTTCAAAATCTTGCCTTCCTTTTCCCTAGCAACCCTAACTGCATCATCAAATGACTTGGGATTCTTCAAATCAACCCTAACCTTAAAATGGGGTAGCAAACCATCAATAAACAAGCTCTTCTTCAGAAACATAGGAGGAACTTCCTGCTTTAATGTCGTACACCACTTACCCCATAGACATGTAAATACCTTCACAAAATCATCTAGTAATTGCCCATGGACCTGCTTCAAGATGCTCAACTCCTGCCAAAGCACACTAGGCTTCTCCGCTTGCTGAAAATGCTCCAAAAGGCCTTCTTTCAACCTGTATAAGGTCAAAATACCATGTAGCTCATATGCTACATCCTGTACTTCAAAATCTTTAAGCTAGCTTCGGGCATCTTCCTTCAAGAAAATCTTTACTAGCCTCAAAACCTGCTCTTCATCTGTAACATGATTGCTAATGCATGCCAACTCCATTTTCTCCAAGAAGTCAAACACATCCTCACCCTTCCTGCCATGAAATTTTGGATAAGACCACATCATGAAAATCAGCAACAATCCCTGCCAAAAGAAACGGTACAAGTCTCTTTCCTATGGGACACCCTTCTAGGCAAAGAAAAATACTGAGCTCTCCTCAGTGGGGGCACCAAAAAGCTGCGGAGTGGACAAAAGAACACGGGAACAGGCCTCTATAGCTTCCCACTCCCCCAACCTTGAAATCACTAGCACAAAACAGGGGCACCATAATCAAAGTAAACACCCAGCAAACACATACACTTCCACCATGTGCATGACGAGGTAATCGAAGGTTGGCACAAAGTGCGCTATCTCAATCAACTCCTCAAATATTATAATCAGTACAATGTTGTGAGTGTTAGGCTAGGCTACGCACTCAACATGCAGCTTCTTGTACACTTCTTGTTTACTCTTGTTCACTATAGGCAGCTTCATACAAGATAGGCTTCTTGTACACTTCTTGTTTACTCTTGTTCACTATAGGCAGCTTCATACAAGATAGGCTTCTTGTACACTTCTTGTTTACTCTTATTCACTATAGGCTTTTATAATGATCTAGGTAGGTGAACAGCTCGCACCAATGCTGGTAGATAGAAAAGTCACGATTAGCTTTATCTCCATAATCTTGCCACCAATCTAGTTAGCTAAATTACCCTAGTTAGGTCAGCTCTACATAATTATCTCTTGAGACGATGGCAACCTTCAATTCCTCCTTTGATGTAGGGATCGATTACTACCAAACCAGCAGTGCATCTGCAAGGCTTAGGATACCTTAGAATGGTGTGAATCTTGAATCTTTTAACACCATTTCACAAGATTAGCAACATCTCTGGACCTTTATTAAATAGATGACTACAAAACTGACTCAGTCAGCTAATTTAGCTAGTTGACTTAGATAGCTGATTCAGAAAGCTAATTTAGTCAATTGTGATTCAAAAAGGTGACTTTGACTAGGTTGGAAGCTAACTTCAGCATAACTCAGATAACTGATTGAGTCAGTTGATTTAGTGAGTTGACTCAAATAGCTGATTCATTTAGCTGATTAGACAACTGACTTAGACTTGCAAAATGAAAATTAAAAAAAATTAAAACATGCTTATTTTGTGGAAGACTATTGAGCCTTCCCTTACTCTAAGCATGAAGAAAGTGTGGAGCCTTCCCTTACTCTTTAAATTTCTTCTCTTAAGGGAAGCTCCATCATGCCAAAGCCTACTCTATGTTTGAAAAAGAGTTCTTTGTCTAGGGCTTTAGTGAAGATGTATCCAACATTCTCTATGGTATTGCAATGTGTTGCAACACTATCTCACCTGAGTGTATCTTCTCTTGAGATGAAATGTTCTCTGACTTCAATATGCTTGGTCCTTTAATGTATGACTGGATTTTTGGTTATTGGTTAAGGCTTCAGTTACTAAGTTATCAAAAGAATAGGAGTAGGATCATCAGCTCCATAAAGACTAAGTTCCTGTAATAAGCATCATTTTAGCCAGATAGCTTCACATGCTAAGGTGGTTAAAGCCTTGTATTAAGCCTTTGTAGAGGAAAGGATGACTATATTTTTCTTCTTACACCATGAAACGGCTCTTGCACCAAGAAAGAATGCATTTTCACTGATGCTAGATAGGCTGCATAGTCAAAATCACTAAACCCATGTAGACTTAGTGTGTCATGAAATGGCTCTTGCACCAAGAAAGAATGCATTTTCACTGATGCTAGATAGGCTGCATAGTCAAAATCACTAAACCCATGTAGACTTAGTGTGTCACCTGCATATAAGATACCCCAATGTTGAGTGCCTTTTAAGTATTTGAGTACCCTTTTGACTGCATTCCAATGAGACAATTTAGGTTTGTACTTAAACTAAACCCATCCAGACTTAGTGTTTCTCCTGCATATAAGATACCCCAATGCTGAGTGCCTTTTAAGTATCTGATTACCCTTTCGACTGCATTCCAATGAGACACTTTGGGATTCTACTTAAACTATTTATTACAAAACAGAGATCAAGCCTAGTGATAGTCAAATAAATGAGAGAACCAATGAGGTGCTTGTACAAAGTAGTATAAGAAGGATGTTCTTTTTCATCCTCTGTCAACTTCAGAGTGGATTCCATTGGTTTAGACACTAGCTTGCAGGTCTCCATACCAAACGTCTTGAGAATAGTCTGTAGGTATAGTGTAGGTATCCAAGGTCTTTCATCTCAAAATCAGTTTAAGAGTTTGGATTTGACAGCTACAACTATGGCTTCATTGCTTGCTATCAAAATCATATCATCAACATAGAGAAGAACAAGGACAATGTCCTTCCATTTCACCATGTAGTAGAAAGTATAATTTGCATTACTCTTTTGGAATCCTTGAGCTTTGAGATTCTCATCAATTTTTCTATACTAAGTTCTGCGAGCTTTTTTCAAACCATACAAGCTCTTCTGTAGCTTGAAAACAAGATGCTCTATTCCTGCTTTAACATAACCTATGGGCTACTACACGTAGACTTCTTCCTCAAGCTGGCCATTGAGGAAGGCATTTTTGAGTTTCTTTTGGAAAGTACTTTGGAAGGATGTGCATGACTATCTGCAAAAGTGTTCGCCTTGCCAACAAGACAAGGATCCAAATCAATTGCCGAGTGGATTGTCAACCATACATTCATTTGCCAATAATTTTCACTTACTAAGAGAGGCTAGAGAAAGGACTAACATGATGGAATTCATCTTGGCTAGTGGTGCAAAGATCTCTTCATAATCAACCCCCTATTTCTAAGCAAAACCTTTAGCCACAAGTCTTACTTTGTACCTTTCTATCTTTCCTTCCTTGCTATACTTCAATTTGTAAATCCATTTATAGCCTATGTCTTTCTTGTTGGGTGGAAGCTGACACCACAAATTCCAAGTGTGATTCTTGTGCAATGCAGTCATCTCTTTGTCCATTACATCTATTCATTATTTCTTATCATAGTCATCCTCGTAGAAGAGGGGTTCATCATGTTACATTAGTGATGTTAAGAGAGCATAATTTGTTTGTTCAAAGTTTGAAGTGTTACCTTTGTGATATGTTAACCTTTGGGGCTGTCTTCTGTCTCTGGTAGATTTCCTGAGGGCTCCTTGGTGGGCATCATCTTCTTCCTCGAGTTATTCAATGGAGTTCTCCAAATGTGCTATCTCTCCTTTGAGGGTAGCTGATGAAGAAGGGATGTTTGCATCTGACGGATGAGCCGATGTCCAACTAACAGTCTCATCAAAGATCACATCCCTTAACATAAATGTTCCTTTTTTATTAGATCATAGAGTTTATAAGCCTTTTGCTCACTATTATATCCAACAAACACACACTTTTTTGACTTGTCATCAAGCTTCTTCCTATTTGCATCTAGAATATGAGAAAAACTAAACGGCCAAATATTCTGAGAGATGATGTACCTGAGGCTTAAGTCCATGAAAGGCTTCATATGGAGTACTGCCCTGGAGTGCTTTAGTTGGGGATCTATTCACATAAAGTATCATGCTGTGTTGTGACAGCTTCAGCCCAGTAGGTGTTGGAGAGGTTCTTCTCCTTTAGCATACACTTCGCTAACTCAAACAGGACTCTGTTCTTCCTCTCAGCAACTCCATTTTGCTAAGGTGTATAGCTGTAGGTTAGCTGCCTTCTTATGCCATGCTCGAGAAGGTATTTGTTTTGAGAGGTATTCTCCTCCATTATCCGACTTGAGGGCCTTGATTCTTCTACCTATCATATTCTAAACAATAATATGAAATTCTTTCAGAATGCTAAATATTTTAGCTTTAGATTTCATCATGCTACTAGTCATCTATGTGGATGAATTGATTATCACTGGTGATAGTGATGCAGACATACATGATGTCAGGATGCTTTTGAAGCAGGAGTTTGAGATGAAGGATTTGGGTGAAGTGTATCTAGAGTAATCATCTATGAAGGAAACATAGTATGTATTGCCACCAAGTGAAGGGATGTGGGTTGACTCATAGATATCTGTGTGAACGAGGTCAAGGAATCCTCTTGCTCTACTGGTGCTTTTAGAAAATGGTGATTTGGACTGCTTGTTGCTAATGCAACAAGATTCACATACTTTATCAACTTTTTATAGGGATGGTATACCTAGAACCATATCTTTTGATTTCAACAGAGACACATGCTATTGAAATTTAGGTGACCATACCTTTTAGCGATGATTGATGTGGATGTTTTTCCATTTGACGCATTATGTGCTAGGGAGTCTTTGGACGATGATACTAGGGGGGTTGGCAACACTCAAGAAGATATGTATGTAGATTGGGCTAATGAAGAGCGTTGTGATGTGAGTATTGTGCTTGAGGATGATATGTGGGCAGTTGCTAGCCTTGATGAATAGGAGCCAGAAATAGACATGGATGCAAATATGGTTGAGAATGTAACTAAGGCTTCTTTGCATATTGCTAAAATGTTAAAGACAAAGTCCATGGATGACAAGGATTCTGAACCAGTTGAGTTGTATGGTTGTGAAGAGATGCCTATTTTTTTTACAAGAGTTTGAAGTGTTTGTGGACACTGGTGTTGGAAAGGATTTGGATTTTTGTGTGCATAAAGGTCAAAATGTTGGAACTTGGCCTTCACTGGTATTGATGAATTGGATGCTAGATGTTGTAATCCACAGGTTTTGAAAACAAGGAGGTTTGTAGTGGGTGAAGTGTTCTTTCATGGTTTATTTGAAGAGCGAATGCTTGAGGGTGATGCTGCATGGTCAGAGTCTGTGAATGCTTATCAAATGATGGATGAAAATGATTTTGTGGCACATATGCTTGACGTTTGGTATGTAGTGATGCAGCCATTGTTTTTCATAGATGTTGGAAAATGGGATGGTGAATTACAGCAGTTTCCTTTTGATCCTGGTGGATAGCTATTGAACCTTATCTTTTTGCTGCTGAGCATAAATGCTCTAGCAGACAGGGGGGTTGGCAAAGTATGTTAGGAATTTTTTTGAGTGTGGTTTTCTGGCATATGTACATATAGATGCATGTTTATGTGGCACTGGGATGCCCAATACTCCACCCATTGAAGTGGCAATGAAACCTTTTTAGCATGTGATGCTGCATGTGATGCAGATATGTTGGTTGGAGATGGTGCAAG
Source organism: Cibotium barometz (assembly GCF_041138505.1). Taxonomy (NCBI): domain Eukaryota; kingdom Viridiplantae; phylum Streptophyta; class Polypodiopsida; order Cyatheales; family Cibotiaceae; genus Cibotium; species Cibotium barometz. The sequence goes on from NC_141056.1 coordinate 57,775,804, forward strand.
CATCAAGGGTATGATGTTTGGAACATATTGTGGAACACCACCAGGGTTATGATCAAGGGTTGCGATCTCGTGAGCATATGTGGAAGAGCAAGAATAGATCAAATCTTTGTGAAGGGAACGTATACAATTGGAGATGTTTATCACCAATATCAAGCCAAAGGTGTGCATGGAGCATAAAGGCCTTAATGCATATGGGCCTTAATAAATACCATGTATTTTTCAAGGGTGGCGAAAGTGGAAACATCAACCAAAGAAATCGGCAGCGGCAGCATGGCGAGTGTATGGTTGCCAAAGGCAGGGCGTCGATTGAGTAGTTGCCCGATATCGTCAGAGACTTTTTTTACTTGTGTGGTGGCTGCCGCCTCTGGATGCAGAGAGTTTGGGGTAGGTGTTGCTGGGGTTTGCTATTGGATGCTGGTGGGCGACGGAAAGAGAGAGTTTTTCGTTGGAGAGGGCTGCCTCTGGTAGCGAAGAGTTGGAGGTGTAGTTGTTCACTACAGTGAAGCCGTGGAGGAGAAGGCATCCACTCCAATAGCAAAAAAGCGAAGAGGAAAGGTTGGCATTGACTGCAGTGAAGTCGTGAAGGTGGTTATGGCGACTGCATGCCAGGAAGGAGAGCACAGCAAAAAAAGAGAAAGGGAGAGCACATCGACGTCAGAGAAGAAGACGTCGACTGTAAGCAACAGAGAGAGAAGGCATTGAATGTGAAGTGAAGGTCGGCTGGTGACGACGTCAGAGAGCGATGTACTTTGTGGTGGTTGCCACCTCTGGATGCAGAAAGAGTTAGGGATAGGTGTTGCTTTGGTTGGTTTTGATGCTGGCAGTTGTTGGTAGCAGAGAGTTTGGAGATGTAGCTATTCGCAACAGTGAAGCCGTGGAGGAAAAAGACGCCGACTGTAGTAGGCAGAGTGAAGGAGAGGAAGACATCCAGAGAAAAGGAGAGAAAACGTTGACTGCAGTTCCGCCAAGTGTAACGAAGACCTCGGCTATCTGTTTGTGGTCAGATGCAGAGAAGTCCAGCAAAGGAGACACTGGTGATGACAGAAGAGTGGTTTGCTTTGTCACCTACGGTGGTGGGCTGGTAGCAAGGAAGAGGGAGTATAGTAGGTGGCGAGGAGGTTTGTTAGGTTTAGCTGTGCTATTTAGCTACGCACAACTGGCTGAGCAGAGAGAGAGAGAGTGTGTGCGTGTGGTTTTTGTGGGTTACTGCCTCTTGGTGTCTAAGGGTAGGGGTGTTGGTTTTGTTGATTAACTGTAGCTCATGTTTGAAGGCAGCTCGAGGGCTGAGGTGATGAAGTTGAGAGGAAGTGAGAGGGGGATTAGCCAAGATGAATGAGGGATAGCCTTGTGACTATACACCTTGTGTGTTGATGTGAAGGTGTCGTGTATGTAAGATGGTGTGAAGGTGTCGTGTATGTAAGATGGTGTGAAGTAAAGCTTCTGTGTGTTGACTAAAGCTTGTATGGAAGTGTTGGTTGGGAATTCAAGGATGAATGATACTGGTGATGTATCTGGCTATGGTTGTGTGTTGGTATCCTGTGTGTGTTGATTTGCAGGAGAAGGCATGATTGACGTGTTTGGTGGTGTAGTCCACGGGTTTACACTCTCACAGCGCACTTTGTGCTAGCCTTCGATTACCTCGTCATGCACACGGTGGAAGTGTATGTGTTTGTTGCTGGGTGTTTACTTTGATTATGGTGCCCCTGTTTTGTGCTAGTGATTTCAAGGTTGGGGGAGTGGGAAGCTATAGAGGCCTGTTCCTGTGTCCTTTTTTCCACTCCGCAGCTTTTTGGTGCCCCCACTGAGGAGAGCTCAGTATTTTTCTTTGCCTAGAAGGGTGTATGTCCCATAGGAAAGAGACTCGTACCGTTTCTTTTGGCAGGGATTGTTGCAGATTTTCATGATGTGGTCTTATCCAAAATTTCATGGCAGGAAGGGTGAGGATGTGTTTGACTTCTTGGAGCAAATGGAGTTGGCATGCATTAGCAATCATGTTACAAATGAAGAGCAGGTTTTGAGGCTAGTAAAGATTTTCTTGAAGGAAGATGCCCGAAGCTGGCTTAAAGATTTTGACGCACAGGATACAACATATGAGCTACATGGTATTTTGACCTTAGACAGGTTGAAAGAAGGCCTTTTGGAGCATTTTCAGCAAGCGGAGGAGCCTAGCGTGCTTTGGCAGGAGTTGAGCATCTTGAAGCAGGTCCATGGGCAATTACTAGATGATTTTGTGAGGGTGTTTACATGTCTATGGGGTAAGTGGTGTACGACATTAAAGCAGGAAGTTCCTCCTATGTTTCTAAAGAAGAGCTTGTTTATTGATGGTTTGCTACCCCATTTGAAGGTTAGGGTTGAGTTGAAGAATCCCAAGTCATTTGATGATGCAGTTAGGGTTGCTAGGGAAAAGGAAGGCAAGATTTTGAAGCATATAGAGATGGGTATTTATTCCCATGAAGGTGTTATGTCTGCAAGGGATATGCATGTAGATTTGGTTGAGGTGGATAAGAGTCCTATGCAAAGTTTGATTAGACAGGAGTCTCAAAGGCCTATGCAGGTGCAAAGGGGGATGTTCTATGTGCCTTCTAATTTTTTTCCAAAGTTTTTAAAGCATGTGAAGGTGGATGAAAAGCAGGTGAAGGAGCAAAGTGAAGATCTATGTTTGATGAATGATGTGGATGTAGCTAAGGTTTTCCCTATTGATGTTGCGATTAAAACTAAGGATGTGCATGTTGAAAAGCAGGATGAGGAATCTAGGTCAAGGTTTGAGACTTTTGTAGATGAGGAGTTGCCAGTGGATTCTTTTTTGTACATGACAGTGATTTGGAATGTTCTATTGAAGATCATTTACATTCAGATCTGAATGACATGCATGCACATGGAAGCAAAGAGGATGATGCCTTGGGATTGGCTGATGTTTAAGAAGGAAGAGGTGCTGGATACAGAATGCTTTGAGGATGATTCTTTGCCAGATTTTATAAGGGAGGAGGATGGGGTAGAGACTTGTGATGAAGTGAAGACGGTTTGCAATGCGTATGTGGAGAACATGGAGGAAGATTCTATTGTTATCGATTTTCTTGGACAGCTTGATGGTGGTATGGTACCTGCGATGATTGATGTGGATGTTTTTCCATTTGATGCATTATGTGCTGGGGAGTCTTTGGACAATGATACTAGGGGGGTTGGTAACACTCAAGAAGATATGCATGTAGATTGGGCTGATGATGAAGAGCGTTGTGATGTGAGTATTGTGCTTGAGGATGATATGTGGGCAGTTGCTAGCCTTGATGAACAGGAGCCAGAAATAGACATGGATGCAAATATGGTTGAGAATGTAACTAAGGCTTCTTTGCATATTGCTAAAATGTTAAAGACAAAGTCCATGGATTACAAGGATTCTGAACTAGTTGAGTTGTATGGTTGTGAAGAGATGCCTATTTTTTTTACAAGAGTTTAAAGTGTTTGTGGACACTGGTGTTGGAAAGGATTTGGATTTTTGTGTGCATAAAGGTTAAAATGTTGGAACTTGGCCTTCACTGGTATTGATGAATTGGATGCTAGATGTTACAATGCCACAGGTTTTGAAAACAAGGAGGTTTGTAGTGGGTGAAGTGTTCTTTCATGGTTTATTTGAAGAGAGAATGCTTGAGGGTGATGCTGCATGGTCAGAGTCTGTGAATGCTTATCAAATGATGGATGAAAATGATTTTGTGGCACATATGGTTGACGTTTGGTATGTAGTGATGCAGCCATTGTTTTTCATAGATGTTGCGAAATGGGATGGTGAATTACAGCAGTTTCCTTTTGATCCTAGTGGATAGCTATTGAACCTTATCTTTTTGCTACTGAGCATAAATGCTCTAGCAGACAGGGGGGTTGGCAAAGTATGTTAGGAATTTTTTTGAGTTTGGTTTTCTAGCATATATACATATAGATGCATGTTTATGTGGCACTGGGATGCCCAATACTCCACCCATTGAAGTGGCAATGAAGCCTTTTTAGCATGTGATGATGTGTTTGATGCAGATATGTTGGTTGGAGATGGTGCAAGCATCAAGGGTATGATGTTTGGAACACATTGTGGAACACCACCAGAGTTATGATCAAGGGTTGCGATCTCGTGAGCATCTGTGGAAGAGCAGGAATAGATCAAATCTTTGTGAAGGGCACGTATACAATTGGAGATGTTTATCACCAATATCAAGCCAAATGTGTGCATGGAGCATAAAGGTCTTAATGCATAAGGGCCTTAATAAATACCATGTATTTTTCAAGGGTGGCGAAAGTGGAAACATCAACCAAAGAAATTGGTAGCGGCAGCATGGCGAGCGTATGGTTGCCAAATGCAGAGCATCGATTGAGGAGTTGCCCGATATCGTTAGAGAGAGTTTTTTTACTTGTGTGGTGGCTGCCGCCTCTGGATGCAGAGAGTTTGGGGTAGGTGTTGCTAGGGTTTGCTTTTGGACGCTGGCGGTGGCTGCTGGCGAGATGGAAAGAGAGATTTTTTTGTTGGAGAGGGCCGCCTCTGGTAGCGGAGAGTTGGAGGTGTAGTTGTTCGCTGCAGAGTGAAGCCGTGGAGGAGAAGGCATCCACTGCAGCAAAAAAGCGAAGAGAAAAGGTTGGTGTTGACTGCAGTGAAGTCGTGAAGGTGGTGATGGCGCTCTGCAGGCCAGGAAGGAGAGCGCAGCAAAAAAAGAGAAAGGGAGAGCACATCGACGTCAAAGAAGAAGACGTCGACTGTAAGCAACAGAGAGAGAAGGTGTTGAATGTTAAGTGAAGGTCGGCTGGTGACGACGTCAGAGAGCGATGAACTTTGTGGTGGTTGCCGCCTCTGGATGCAGAGAGAGTTAGGGGTAGGTGTTGCTTTGGTTGGTTTTGATGCTGGCAGTTGATGGTAGCGGAGAGTTTGGAGATGTAGCTGTTTGCAACAGTGAAGCCGTGGAGGAAAAATACGCCGACTATAGTAGAGACAGAGTGAAGGAGAGGAAGACGTCGAGAGAAAAGGAGAGAAAACATTGACTGAATTCCGCCAAGTGCAACGAAGACCTCGGCTGTCTGTTTGTGGTCAAATACAGAGAAGTCCAGCAAAGGAGACGCTGGTGATGACAGAAGAGTGGTTTGCTTTGTCGCCTACGGTGGCTAGTAGCAAGGAAGAGGGAGTATAGCATGTTGGAATTAGGGTTGCAGGAAAGTACACAAAGCTTGGAGAAGAAGAAGCAAGAATGCATACAACACAAAGTGTATTAGATTGTGTCAATGTACAAAAGATAAGTTAGCCCTAGAGTGATGGGCGTATATACAAGCCGGGGGAAAAAACCTCCTAAAGAGGGAAAAAGTGCCCTGGCGGTCCTAAGTGTGTTCACACACATCACTGCCTATATATATATGGCAACAAATCTCCCTTGGGAGTGATGGTGTGAACGAGAGCTGGCACTCATGTATAGGGGAGTGCCATTCCGAAGTAGATCAGTCCACAAAGGGGAGCAAGCCCAAAGCTTTGCGGAAAGCTTCAAACTTCTCACGAGGAAGCGCCTTTGTGAAAAGATCGACGAGGTTGTCCTGTGTTGGCACATAGGCCAAGCTGATCTCTCCTGCTGAGAGTCTCTCCCTGACATAGTGATAATGCACCTCAATGTGCTTTGTGCGAGCATGAAAAACTGGGTTTCTCGCAACTGCCAATGCACTCTGACTGTCAGTGATGAAGATAGAGGTGGCAGACTCCTGTCCAACACCCAAGTCAGCCATAAGCCGTCTGAGCCACACACACTCAACTGCCGTAGCTGTGAAAGCTGCCCTGTACTCAGCTTCACAACTAGAAGTGGCCACAATAGGTTGCTTCTTGCTCAACCAAGATATGCATGAGCTACCGAGCATGAAACAAAAACCACTTGTGGACACTCTTGTGTCATAGCAACCAGCCCAATCTGAGTCCGAAAAAGCATGTAAATCTGGCGGCAACGATCCCCCCTTGGGATAAAACAACCCAAGATGTATGGTGCCACTCAAGTAGCGAAAGATGCATTTAACTGCCTTCCAATGCTGAGACCCTGGGCTATGCATAAACCTGCTCACCTGTGAGATTGCAAACTGAATGTCCGGCCTCGTAATGCATACATAAATGAGGCAACCAACAGCTGTCTGATAAAGTGTGACATCAAAGTGATCTCTAGCATCATGAAGACTCAACTTCAAACCTGTCTCCATTGGAGTAGCAATAGGCTTGCAGTCCTCAAGGCCAAATCTCCACAACAATGTCTCAATATACTTTGTCTGACACAAAGCAATACCTCCATCACACTGCTTAAATTGTATCCCCAAATAATGATGCAAATGCCCCAAATCTGACATCTCAAAAGAGGCATTCAAATCAGCCTTAAAATCAGCAGCACACTTTGTTTTCCTGCCCTCTTTGAACAAAACCACGACGCTGCGATACATACACCTCCTCATGCAAATCTCCATTCAAGAACGCAGTCTTTATGTCCAACTAATGTACATTCCAACCATTATGAGCTGCCAATGCACAAATGCTATGAATGGTAGTCATACGACAAGTGGGAGCAAAGGTCTCATCAAAATCAATGCCCTTTTCTTGAGCATAACCCTTTGCAACAAGTCTAGCCTTATAGCGATCAACACTGCCATCTGGCTTTCGTTTCAATTTAAAAACCCACTTACATCAATGGCCTTTTTACCAATAGGCAAATCACACAAAGACCATGTACCATTCTTCATTATAGCATCATATTCACTTTGCATTGCAGCCAACCAATTTTTTGAATTTTGTGCCTCATCCAATGAAAGAGGTTCTTCCTCTTCACACATACTAGACATAGCCAAAGCATAACAATCTGATGCATAAGAGGCATGCTGAAAACCTGAACGAGTACGACTAGTCATAGGTGCATCAATTTTACTATCACGCAAGGTTTGCACCAGCCATTTAGGCATACCTCTAGTCTGCTCATTTTCAGCCCTATCCTCATGAATTACATCCTGTAAATCTGCATCAGAAATAGGCTGATCTATGATGTCGTTTGAAATCTGCATAGGCTGAATATCTGTCTCATTAGGACTTACATTTGAATTCCCACCTGTAAAGAGAGGCAACAACGTATCAAATACATCCCGTGAGCTCACACCTGTCTCTTTGGTACATGATAACAAAGACTGCACAGCATCTTCCACAAAAACAACATCTCGACTAATCAAGATACACTTTGACTGCATATGATACAATCTGTAACCCCTTGCTCTCAGCACTGTAACCAACAAAAATGCATTTGACAGCCTTATCATCCAATTTTCTGCGCTGTTGCACAGGCACTAAAGCATAGGCCAAGCAACCAAAGACACACAAGTGACCAATAGAAGGCTTCCTGCCATGCCAAGCTTCGTATGGAGTAATAGACTGCAAGGCCTTAGTGGAGTAATAGACTGCAAGGCCTTAGTGGGACACCTGTTGAGGACATATGCAGCACACATGACAGCCTCAAGCTAAAACGCATGTGGCAAAGCTTGGCTCTTGACCATACATCGTGCCATCTCCATAAGTGACATGTTCTTCCTCTCAGCAACACCATTTTGCTGAGGGGTATACGGCACTGTACATTGGTGTTTTATCCCACGACTAGCCAGAAATGCATCAAACTCTTTAGACATGTACTCCCCCCCTCGATCAGAACGGAGGGTGCCCACAGTACAATTGGATATATTTTCAACCATAAGCATAAACTGTTTGAAGCACAAAAACACTTCGAACTTTGCCTTTAGTGGATATACCCATGCATGCCTTGAGTAATCATCAATGAAAGTCACGAAGTACAAGTGTTTACCAAATGACGGAGTTTGCATAGGCCCACATACATCACTATGTACAAGTTGCAATTTGTGAGTGGCCCGCACAGAACCATCCTTTGGAAACGCAAAACACTGCATTTTGCCCAAAATACAGCTTTCACAAACATGTTTTAATGGTGCCTCAAGAGGGGGCAATGAAGCAACCATATCAAATTTCTGCAAACGCAGCAAACTAGCAAAGTTCAGATGACCAAAACGAGCATGCCATAGTTTTGCATCTGAAACTGCCTTTTCATCAGAAACTGCATTTGCTGAATCTTCCACACACTTGTCATAAGAATTGAGCCTATACAGCCCATGAAACAAGGTGCCAGATACAATAATCTTATCACCAGAAGTCAAATCATGAACAGTATATCTGTCACGCAAATTTGACTACAAGTCCAAGTCTAGCAAGCGCAGAGACAAACAATAGATTCTTCTTTATCCCTGGCACATACAAGGCACCTGAAAGTGTGAAAGCGCTGCTATTTGCAGCCGTAAGCATAATTTTACCAATGCCCTTCACTGGGTAAGAAGCATTATTGGCACATGTGACAATATTCCCATTAGGGACAGCCTCAAGAGAAGTGAACATATCATGATGCGAGGTAATGTGCTTTGTAGCACCACTTTCAAAATACCAAACATGAGAGTCAACAGAAACTGCCAAACATGCATCATGTACAGATGGATCATACTGGCAATACACGTTAAACGCCCACCCATTGCACAACATTTGCAGAATCTGCATTTGTAGAAGCATCCGCTATTGTGGTTGCATTTGACTCTTTCTTCTTTGCCTCTTTAGCCTTTAGCTTAGGGCAATTCTTAATGACATGATCATTTGCCTTACAATAGTTGCACCTGGTCTTTTTCTTGCCTTTATCAAGAGCCTTCTCAGACTTATTGTTGCTACCTGTGGAAGGAGAAGAAGTTGCAGACCTACTAATAGGAGAAGAAACAGTGGAAGGGGCTGCCTTACCACTTCTTCTCTACTGCTGCTGGGCAGCAATAAATGCTTGATCAACTGCACGCTGCCAGGCCCTGTTTTTCCTAGACTGCGCTTCTTGTTGCAAGAGCTTGTTGACTAAAGTATCATACTTGACAGCATCAGGTCTGTCCTCATTAAGAAGTCTCCACGTGAAAGCAAAAGTCTGATATGTCTCAGGTAAAGCATCAAGAACAGTCTGCACAAGAGAATGATCGGGAATAATCTCACCTGCAGAAATCAACTGTTCTTTGAGATCTTTAATCTCAGCAAGAAAAACATTCATGTCATCATCTTCTTGCATAATCTTCAATTCTAGCTCTTTACGCAGGTAAGCGATTTTTGCCTCGTTACGACCTGCATACAAACCAGCTAGAATATCCCAAGCCTGTTTTGCTGTTTTAGCTGAACGAATATGTGGGGTGATGTTATGTTTGACAGAAAGTGCAATCAAGGCATGAGCCTCCGCATCTTTACCATCCCAACGAGCTTGTTCAGCAGTGGGTAAAACAGCAGCAACAGTAGAGCTGCTAGAACCTGCAACATCCTCAACAGATCTTACATCCACAGAACCTAGACGTACATCCATACCCTGCACAATGTTCCACACTCCTTTTGCGACCAAAACATGTTGCATCATGTATGCCCAAAGTGGGTATGTGCTGTCTCCATCCAATTTGTCATCAGCAGATAACATGCGAAATACATCATTGTTGTTATCAGCCATGGCCAACTGATGCAAAAGCTACCTGTAATGAAGCAAAGATTAAACAGAAAACAACTTGTGTTATGTAGCACGGTCCACAATAGAGTACGTATGCCTGTTTTGTAGAAAACTGCACCGTCAAAATTTCTGCAGAAAATGACGAAAACACCTGTGCAGAACTTGAAATGCAAAAACGGAGCCCGAAATGACCTCAGATGCAAATTCTGAGAACGCCAAGCCCTATGGGGTTATTTGTAGAGTATAGGGATCTGCAAGCGCTCGTGAAAACTCACCTCAATCGGAGAACGTTAGTCAGAGGGTGCTGGCGGCGTAGCCCTGGGAGCCGATGCCTGCTCTGATACCAATTCTTGGAATTAGGGTTGCAGGAAAGCACACAAAGCTTGGAGAAGAAGAAGCAAGAATGCACACAACACAAAGTGTATTAGATTGTGTCAATGTACAAAAGATAAGTTAGCCCTAGAGTGATGGGCGTATATACAACCCGGGGGAAAAAACCTCCTAAAGAGGGAAAAAGCGCCCCGGCGGTCCTAAGTGTGTTCACACACATCACTGCCTATATATATATGGCAACATAGCAAGTGGCAAGGAGGTTTGTTGTGCTTAGCTGCACAGAGCTGTGGCTGAGCAGAGAGAGAGAGAGTGTGTGTGCGTGTGGTTTTTGTGGGTTACTTCCTCCTGGTGTCTCAGGGCAGGGGTGTTGGTTTTGTTGATTAGCTGTAGCTCGTATCTAAAGGCAGCTCGAGGGCTAAGGTGATGAAGTTGAGAGGAAGTGAGAGGGGGATTAGCCAAGATGAATGAGGGACAGCCTTGTGAGTATACACCTTGTGTGTTGATGTGAAGGTGTCGTGTATGTAAGATGGTGTGAAGTAAAGCTTCTGTGTGTTGACTGAAGCTTGTATGGAAGTGTTGGTTGGGAATTCAAGGATGAATGATACTGGTGATGTATCTGGCTATGGTTGTGTGTTGGTATCCTGTGTGTGTTGATTTGCAAGAGATGGTGTGATTGACGTGTTTGGTGGTGTAATCCACGGGTTTACACTCTCACAGTGCACTTTGTGCCAGCCTTCGATTACCTCGTCATGCACACGGTGGAAGTGTATGTGTTTGCTGGGTGTTTACTTTGATTATGGTGCCCCTGTTTTGTGCTGGTGATTTCAAGGTTGGGGGAGTGGGAAGCTATAGAGGCCTGTTCTCGTGTTCTTTTTTCCACTCCACACCAACCACACAGAGACAGTGGACAAAAATAAATTGTACTTCCAGTACCATTCATCCACATGCATACATTTAGTGAATAACATGGAAGTTAAGGAAAATCTAAGACAAGGCATGGAAATTTGGCCAAGGTTGTCCAAATGCAAGGTGAACACAAGATTATGTGCCGAGTTTCTCACTTTTTAAATGCAAGGTGAACACAAGATTATGTGCCGAGTCTCTCACTTTTTAAATGCAAGGTGAACACAAGATTATGTGCCGAGTTTCTCACTTTTTACTAGCAAGGCACGAAAAAGGACATGGTAACAAGAGAAGATGGGTACAAGAAGCCAATTTTAATCACAAAGAAGCTTATTTGGATGCACTCCACCTGCATATTATCCAACGACCCACTCTCTTTTCCAAAACTACCCACCAACCAAGATCAACAACAATGAATCAGAGTTCATGGCCCTCTCAGTGATCCCAAGCTAGAGAAGGCAAGCTGGAGAAGGCCTACAAGGTTGCCTCTATGATCATGCAAGTCAAGCCAACTGATAGGTATAACTTCATGGACATGCAAAAAGTATATCGCTTGCACAGAGATGAACAGGATGATTGGGCTAGCATGCTCCATCGGGACTTCATCCACTACCTTACCAAGAATGGAAACAAGGTGGTGAACCTATATCTCCTAACACATATTCTAAGCTAGGGGGCTGGAAATCCACTACCAGGAGCTCATCCTATAGAACCCAAGGTGGTCCCCAAGAAACAGGAAGTGTTACAAAGAGAACTGGGGGAGGGAACGATAAACAAGATACAAGGCACTAGTGGAGTGTTACAAAGAGAGCTAGTGGAGAGAACAAAAATCATAGAAGATACAAAGTAGTTGGTGGCCCAGATTTGGATAAGTGCTCCAGCGAAGGCCCCAAAGGAGAATCAAGAAGACACCTAAACGTCCCATATCTACTTCCCTGACTACATCTACCCATGATGTGAAGGCCACAAGAGAACCGTGAAAGAAGCCCCAAGCTCCTCACCCCCATCTTCTCTAATTCTACCAGAACCTACTATTCTAGAGGTGCACGAAGAGACCCTTGGGCAAGGTATACCACTCCAAGATCCTGCCCATTAATCAATGAAGCCTAAAGCCAATCACCCAGCATGTATCTCCCCACCATCAAATCCCTTTTTTCCACCTCGCAAGTCATGAGCAGATTCATTCGAGCTGCTGGAGGATTTGATTATACAAGAGTCTAGACTCGCACATCTCTCAAACCCTCCTCTTCCAAAAAAACATGCACAAGAGAGCATTCCAGTTAGCTATGGAGAAGAGGTGGACACACTACAACCAATGTCAAAAGAGGGAGGCATCCCAAAGCAAAGAAGAGCCCTGCAAGCCCCTCATCTTAAAACCTGGATGCCACAGCCAAGTGGGTGGTCTTCCTTGACTTAGAAAATGGTCTTTTACACTCTTAAAGCCAAATTACACAAATGTAGAAGAGTACTTGAAGCAATGGGAGTGAAAGGACTATGAAATAGAAGCATACATCTCCGATCTCGATATCCTTTCCACCCAAATGATGGAGCACAATTTTCACATGTAAGTTGCAAATCACATATTAAAGCAACCTCGAGGCGACATGCCAATGTCGCTATGAGCTGAATGCACAATTGATGGTTGGTGAAAATGGACTAACTCACAAAGGAGATGGAGCAAAATTAGAAGGGGATCATAGAGGCCAACAATGCCTTAACAAGTTTAGGAGCTTCTCAACCATCTCAAATCCTAAAAGTAGGAGGAAATAGAAGAAAAAGGCCATAACATGCAACTCCACCTTCAAGTGGAGAGCCTCATGAAAAAGTGCAATGTTGAGATGGCAGAGCTGCAAGCTAAAAGCCAAACCCAACTATTGGATCTTCAAACACACCTCTCCAATGCCCTGAGGATGATCTCTCCAAGACCTTGGAGCACAAGCTAGAAGAAAAAGACATAGAGATCAAGGCCACGGAAGCTAGATTGAAAGTACACATGGCCACATTGGAGGGGCAGCTCTGGCACAAGCTAAAGATATATATAAAATCAAGTGCACCAATTACAACATACAATTCAAAGATCTTAATGCGACACTGCAAGATCACTGCAAAAAGAACGGGTGACTATGCTGGCTAGCCACCAACAAGTCATCTCTTACCTCAATGATTAGATCATGGATTCCCACTCAGTGATAGCAAGTTTACAAGTAGAATTGGTGGTGTTGCAAAAATAAATGGATAGCCTCCTCCTCTAGAATCTCCAACTCCAAGATGCTCTACCACCAAAGGGAATTACATATAGCCAATGCTCTACAAGCTCAGGAAGCACAAATTATTGCACTTTAATAATAGTTGTGTCCACAAAGGAAACCCGCTCCACTTGAAGAACATGATACATATAGTAAGCTCGTGTGGATAGGGAAGCCCCACCACTAGTTGACCTTCTAGTAGTTTCTCGGGTCCCTCATCAGACATTCTCCCTCTTGAAGAAAATGATACATATAGTAATCTCGTGGGATAGGGAAGCCCCATCACTAGCTAACCTTCTAGTAGTTCCTTGGGTCCCTCATCAGACCTTCTCCCTCTTTTTTAATTCACTAACACTCTCTATACGCCAATACAATATTAACTTAAGTGAGAAACTAACCTAGGGAGATTTAGCCCTTATATAGCAATGTGACACTGACCCAACTATTATTCTAGCTATGTTCATGGGGGCCCTTGAAATCAATGAGGGTCAATCCATGTATATATATCCCCTACACCCCATTGTGCTTAATTTTTTATCATGGTTTCGGGTATTAATTAATTCTACTAGCTTTAGCAAGGGGGAGGAGCCTATAGAAGTAATGAAACCATCTATCCCCAATGCTTTTGTCATTCCCCTTCCAAAAATTCAAGAAAGTCTAAATTGGATGCTAACACACGGATGGGTAGAAGCTTGGGACACCCACCACCAACACCTTCTATTACATAATAGTAAACTATATCACCCTTAATATGGTATTCTTTGACTTTTTAATCTCATTTGCACACTTACAAACTTTGTTATTAACAAAATTAGTCTATGACTTTGAACCAGTGCTCATAGAGTATCCCACATTCCCTGAGGAAGGATATTTGCATGCATTACATAATTTCTTTATCACAAAGAAACCACTGCCACCTTCCAATGATGGAGATAGGGATAAAAGGGATGATGAAGAGGACAACACCGATGTTTAGTCCTATAACCTCTTACTTGTCTACTATTTATGATAACAAAAATATGGATAAAAATATCCCTCCATTAATCGAGAGAGATTTCCCCAACTCTTCCTTTGATTTTCCCACTAACACTCTTGCCCCCGAGGAACCATTGGATGGCCAGCCGAGGCACACTGGAGAGACGGAAAACTCTCTCTCTTGTAGCAAGAGGAGTACGATCCACACTAAGCTCAATCCAATGGGATTTGCATCCCTTTCGGAGCTAGGAATTCGACCCGTACCGGTGCACAAGAGCTTATCCACAAATGGAGAGAATGCTCATGGCTACCATCACTTGACACTAGACTAAGCATACACACAAGCTCAACTTGTCCTCATTCCTACACACCCATTCATTCACAAATACAAGCAAGAGGAATACAATCACTATGCACTCAAGCAAAGAGAAAGATCTCACTCCACTCCTATCTTCCTACAAGCATGCATACATTCAAGCATCAAGCTTCCATGAAAGCTTCAAATCAATCCATGTACCCAAAAATGAAATACTAAAAGCATGCATAAGAGTAAAATGATTAGAGAAGAGGATGAGAAAGACTCATGACATTGCTAATGATTCAATGAAGAGATTTACCTCATACAATGGGTGAGAGAAGAGTCTTCACCTCTATGGAGAAGAGGGAGAGTAGGTCTCTCAAAGGAGCTCTTACATGAACTAAGCCCAAAAGTGTCTAAGCTCTCAAATGAGCCACCTTTTATACAAAAATTCTAGGACTCCCATAAGTCCCCATGTGGGATTATTATCAAACCCTCTCCCACATTCATCTACAAAGTGGAACTCTTTACAAGAGCCCTAAGTATCTTTTTTTTGTTGCATCCTCGGCATCCTTGTATTGATCTTCATTTGCATGCAACACTCCCCCCTTCCTATTTTGCGCACGTCCTCGAGCGCGGTAGTAGCAAGAGCTGCAACAAAAAACAATTGATACATTGAAGTATTTTATTGAAAAAGAAAAAAAAAGAAAAGAAAAGCAAAATCAGCAATAATAATTACACACGTGAGCATACAAGTGCAAGGCTGATTAAAGTTTTAATGAGTACTAAAAGAGGTGAGTAAAAACTAGTCAAAGTGAGACTTAGGTAGTAGATAATGCTATGCAAAGGCAAGTGTCTTTGTACACCTCCGGTTATGACCGCAGTCTCAATGTCCTATCAGTATGTAAGTTACTCCTAAGTGGCAACCCTACTCCTAAGTATGAGCAAAGGTGATTGGAGCTCTCTCTTGTTGTTTTTTTTTTTTTTTTTTTTGATATGTGTGTAGAAGGTGATAAAGATTAAGGTTCTATCCCCATGAGACCCAAGCAATGGCCAAGAGACCTCCGCCAAGAGAATCTAAAGACCGCTAAGTATCTCAAGGGCGACAGACCCTTTTTCTTTCTTTTATGACCTAAGGAGTACCCCTTGAAGATGAGGGCATCGGTCTTGAGGGCCCATAGTGTACCCCCGAGTCCTACCAACATCTATCAAGGCGATAGATTCCTCAAAGGTCCTCTATTGAAGCTTCTAGACATCAGTGTTCACCCCATGGAAACCAAGGCATCGGCCCCAAGGTGTTGAGACATCCCCAGGTCCTACCAAGCACTTCGCATGGCGGTAGACACTTCATGTCGCAATTCACCTTGTATATATATTTTTGTAGGGCATAGTTTCATAAATTTTTATTACTCGTAGCACCTAGCTCATATCTAAGAGATAACTACCACTAGGGATAACTAATATACCTTGAAGACATAAGTACTTGGCATACTCCCTTGGTATATATCCTACACTGTCTTTGGATAGACATATCTTTTACTAAGTCTTCTAAGACTCTAGAATTCACTCACCATATTTTAACTACAAATCAAAAACTCAAACCAGCCAATATTGTGTACATGCAAACCATATATTCGAAAGATAAGAGCACTTAAAGAAATAAAGATTAAGATTTGCATACACCTGTTGTAGTGCCCTGTTGATGTTGTTCGTTTGCCTTGAATAATTGCTGATTTTGGTGCAGATTGTTCCTCCTTGATCTTTGTAGGCGTAGCATGTCTCCCCCCTTCCTAATTTGTGTGCAAGGTAGGTGGACTAGTGGGGCATGTTTGATGCTCTTGTTTTAGCGAGGATCTCTGCAAAATTTTTATTAACAAACACAAAAAAAGAAAAGAAAAAAAAAATAAAAAAAATAAAATTTGCTATTGGTGCCAAACACCGAATATAGCCGAGGGGAAAAACCCAGTGGGAGAAAAGTGCCCTGGCTTGTCGATCTTATTGTGGAGTCGTTGAACTTACCCTTGCGCTGGTGGTGGAGATTATCTCAAAAAGAACATAATCCTTTAAAGGCGTAAGGCACCACACTATTCAAACATTGATCTACCAAAGAGCTTCATTTGTAGTGCTAATGCCTTATCGTTGGTTTTAGGTATGTCCTTCTTGGGTGGGAATTTTATCAATTGTCGAGGAATTTGAGCAAGATAAGAGGATTTAGGCATTGAAGTACCAGAATCTATGCTCAAATGAGACTCCTTTGGACTTGTCTTAGGTTCACCAGTTGATGATGGAATTGTGTAACATGGAGAAATAGGGACAACAGGTGTCTCAATACATGTTTTAGGAAGATCAACACAAGTAGTTTTGTAGGTGCTATCACAGCCACCTTTCCTATCTTGAAGAGTTTGTGTTGATTTCTTTTGTACCCACTGATATGGAAAATCAAGGGTGGCTCTTGGAACCTTTTTGAAACATTCTTTTACCCTTAGCAAAGCATGGCATTTTGGAAGCCAAATTGCTGTTGCACCCTCATAATAACCTTGTGCTTTAAGAACCCGTTTTGGGATCCATCGAGTAACAATGCGAGATTTAGGTTTGGAAATGATGTGCTTCTTAAGAGGCTTAGCAACTGGACTGGATGGTACAAGTTTGTACGCATCTTTGGGTAGCCACATTAATAATTCCTTCTTACCTGGCCTTCTTTGAGCAGCAACTAGAGTAGTTGGAACATGCCAGCCGTGGCCCTCACTTGAGTACTCATCAATTATCCACAACATTTGTTTTGGAGCTTCACGAGCAGATTTTGATTGTGGGTCGGGTAAGGTAGAAACATTACCCCTTTGACACGATAAAGCTTGTGGAGTAGCCGAGACTTCCTTAACATGCCATGCTGTTGTGGATGCATTCCTATAGTACAAATCATCTAGAAGGGCACGTGGTTGTACCATTCGTATAGGAACAATATCATATCCATCTGAGTCACAGAATTGAATTGGCTTCGGTAAAGCACATATCGATAATGTTGCAAGGACATGACTCCATTCTAATGGATCAATTAAATGCTCAGGGAAGGGTTGTGGAATGTATGCCTCGTCTGATACACTTCGATTACCCTTAAGTCAGTGTTGAAATCCCTACATGAGGCTCCACACATCCATAGATCTTCTCGCCCCTCTGATAATGTAACTCTTGAGCCCTCAGATGAAGCAGAATCAAACTCATCTATTGGAGACCTTGTTACATCACGATATGAGTGATTACTTAGGTTGACCCTTGTGATGACAGAATCATGTCGGAGGTACAAGTAGTTGTATCCCCAATCTTGAAACATTTGAAATTGTCGCATGAATGGTCTACCCAATATCACTTCGTAGTTTGGATGTTTTCCAAAATCCACTACTGCAAAGGTATGCTCATATTCAATCCCGCATGTGGTGACCAATATGTTCTCAAGCAGCCCAAGGGGATGTTCTAAGCTTCCATCTGCTAGCTGCAAGCGCATCCTGGTACTCCTAATAGCTGGTTTGCCCCACTTTTCCCAAATGGACCTTGTCACAATGCCCACTCCTGCGCCACTATCAAGTATTGCAGTTGAAGATACTTTTCGCACTTCTAATGGAAGGGTAGCATTTCCCTGATCGTCCTCACAAAATTTTCCTACTTTGTTGATAGGAACTGGCATTACATGCTTTGTCTCAGGATGTATAGTACACTCATGGTGACCCTTTTGTAGCAATACCTGCTCTGACAAACATGTGGCAATATCATTCCACAACTCAGGTTTAAGCTTTATCAACTCAAGCAAAGGTAAGGTACAAGCCACTGGTGCTGACAAAATAGCCTGCACCATACTCATATCCTTCTCCTTTGTCAACCTTTTATGCATGGAGGGTATCCTTAAGGTTTGAGAACAGTTCTCATATTCTCCCAGATAGGATGGTAAGGTTTTCATTGTATGCTTACTTCTAGGAGAAACCATCGTTTGACCTTCCTCCTGGATGCTTGGGCGTCCAAAGTTGTTTTCCGTGTCTCTGGTAAAATCCACCTCAGAGAATGGAGGCGAACTAACAGAAGACATGTTCTCATTTATTTTCTCATTTACAGCGGCCCACATGTCATTTGCCATGTCCTCATTAGCATCAATAATTTCATCATTGCATGGGAAGACAAGGCTGGGTGATGGCAGAATGTCATCTTTTAATGGAGTGTCAATTGGTACAGACCTTTCGCTCTGAGCTTGTGAAATGAGCTCACTTTTCATTTCTCTACTTGATGACACTTCTGGTATAGTTTCTAATGTTGGCTTAAGAGAGGTTGGGCCACGAGGAATAGGTGGTGGTGGTCCCTCAAGTATTGACTGAGCTTCCCTAATGAGTTGCTGGTGTACAGCTAGATTGATCTTCTCCTCACGAGGGTTTGGGTATTCTTGAAGCTTTTTGGGTAGCTCAGATAAAGCTGCAATGCGACTTCTATGAGCATCAATGATGGCCTCTAGAGTCTCATTTACTTTATCCACAAAAACAGAACCCCCAGAACTATCCTCAGTCGTACTAGCCTTATCTTGTTTAACACTAGGCTCAGGTTGAGGTTGATGTTCCTCACGCACTTCCTGGGATGTAAAAGTTTTATCCCGTATGTTTTGTTTAGAGGTCTCCTGAGAACTAGTGGATGTACTTTTAGTTTGTTTGTTTCGGTTCTTCTTCCTCCTAGTGGTCTTTTTTCTACTGGACTGTAGGGTTTTGTCCACTAGATTTGTCTTTGCATCCCTAGTTCGAGGTGTCTCATCAGTCTGTATTTCAGCGTTTCGTGTCTGTGATCGAGTCATGACTCTAAGTGGCACGACATCCTCATTCTCAGATGAAGGTGGTGATGGAATTGCCCCTACAAGGTTAAGTGAAACCTTTGGTTGAGAGGTGCCTTCCTCATGTGGTTTCAACAGACAATCCTTCGGGAAGTGTTCGACACAACACCCCAGACAATATCTTTCTATTGGTGGAAATTGTTGTGCTGTTGTATTGGATCTAGATGCTTGCCTTGAGCGATGTGGACAATCACGAGCCCAATGGGGTTCTCCACACTCATAACAGGGGCCCATTGGTTTGGCCTCTACTTTCCTTGGCTGCCATTGACCTGAGGGGCCTGGAGTCCTAGGTTGGTAGCCGCCTAGCAACATTAAAGAGTTTTGTTCCCCTGGTTGAATCTCCAGTGCTTGGTTTGGGTATATGGGACTTTCAAAGATATTATCCTTGGATGAATATGATACATATTCTTCCTCCACATAGCCTGGGTTTACCAATTCTCTACACATATTTGAATTGTCATAGTCGACAACCCTCACAGGAGCAGTCCCTGGAGCAGGAGGTTGGGCACCAAGAACAGGTCGTGCTTGTTCTTGTGTCATCGGTGGCTTACGTTCAAAATTTGTATATTGTTGATACATTTGTGGAGCCACTCCACCCCTCGGCTGCTCACGTTCCTGTCTCATTCTCGCAATGTGAGTACATTCCTGTGTGGTATGAGTAAAGTTCCAAGCACAGGCTTGGCACCACTTTTTCGTGGGTTGGTTTGTGACTAGAGGAGAAAAGGTATTACAGTCCTCTGTTTTATGGTCACCGCCACATGCTCCACAAAGATGAGGACCTGTAGGAAGTATACTCCTCATTCTCAGCTGCTGTTGTTGTGGCTGCATGGGTGGACGATAGGTTTGTCCTAATCTCCTTAGCACTAGGTTGGCTATCTGGTCAGGATTTACTAGCGCGCTAGACCCTGAACTTTGGTCATTACCCCACTGATTTCTAGGTTTCACCTCAGGGCCAGAACCATCTTGGAACTTGAAGTTATCGGTGAAATCCATAGCATCATGGCAACACTCATTGAAACTTGTATGCTTCTTTGCATAGAGATGTGTATGCAGTGTCGAATTTTTGAGGCCTTTTAAGAAGAGAGAAATCAATCGACTTTGGGCGGGCTTCTCATCTTCTGGGCAACGATTAATGTACTGCTTCATTCTATTTACACAGTCTCGAACACTCTCATTTTTGCCCTGCTTGAAAGAGTAGATATGCGCTACTGTGTCATGTTGAATTCCCATCAAGGAAAAAGCAGCAATGAATCTCTCTTCCAAAACTCGTAAAGAAGTTTTGTCTGAAGCTTCTAATGCCTGAAACCAAGCAAGGGCTTTTCCTTCAAGAGTGAGTCCAAACCCTTCTATTTGAGTATGCTTATCAGCAACTTGCTCAGCTCGAACTGCTTGCCTAAAAGCTGCTACATGGTCGTATGGATCTCCCGACCCTTCATATTTCTTTACCAGTTTCTGAAGAGTTGATGGCCTTACTTGTCGTGAATACTCATCATAGGGCCTACGGCCTCTCACTCTCAGTGGAAATTGTTCCTCTCTTTGGAAAGATGGTCCACATGTTTCCAAAATTGGTGTGGGTACCCTATTACCAGCCTCACCAAACCCCTCTAAAGATCTTGTCACCCTCATTTCAGGAGGTGCACTTATAGGAGGCCGAGTTGGCTCCCTTCTCATCCGATTGTCATAGTGGGATAGATGTTGTTGTGGTGGTGTGACCTGTGGTCGCACATTTGGTGTAGGACGATATCTTGGTGCTAGAGTTGGGCTACTAGCAGTGGTCCACTTAGATGTTGAAGGTCCCTCTCTAGTGAACTCTCGTAGGGGAGGAGCAACAGTTTCTCCAAGAAAGGCTGTCTCTCCTGGTTTGGCTGTAATTGTTGAGAACACTTCCATAAATAATGGTTGTCCTTTCCACGTGAGTTCCCTAATCTCTTTCCAATCTAACGTTCGATATTCATTGGCCCATTTATCAACTATTCTGTTCATGTGTCCTGCACACTTCTCAACTACCACTACATAAGCTAGAGGAAGATCCAGCTCTGGCGATTTAGTTGTGGCATAGTATCCCTCTAACGAGTCCTTATAGACCTCTTGAAGTGGGTCATCCTCTAAGACCTTTGTCACAGGAATTTGTCGTACAAACTCCCATTGGCATTCAACCCCCTGATCCAGTTTGCTCTTACCTTTCCTATCCCTTTCCAAATTTAGATTTACAAGAAGTAAATCATCTATGGATGGCTTTGAGGATTGGGCATTGGATGGTCCAGGCATGTCCGGCTCGATAAGCCAGTCATCTCTAGACACCCTTGCTCTGGAAAGTTCAGATAAGTCTAAGAACTCGGTTTTAGAGAGCTCCCCTAATTTGTCTACCTTTTCTGGATGGTAGGTGACTTCGTAGCGAACACCATCTCCACCCATGTACATGTTACCCTGGTCATTGACTAGAGGTGCTCTTTCAAGTTCTGAGAATATGTCGGCGATCTTAACAAGATACCGTTGTTGTGGGTCCCTAAAGATCTCAGCTCCCTGAGCATTTGTGTAGACATATTGGAGTCTCACATTGAGTGTTAACCCCATAGTGTCGGCTTCAAATGGATTAAAGGATCTTGAGGGTGTCCTATTTGGGGCTAAGGGATGACTATTTGTCGGCCCTAGATTGTCCATGGACAATGAACTAGTTGTTCCGGAGGAAAGGGTATCGGATTGGGATTCAGTAAGGGTTTCAGCAATATCTGCCAAATTGCCTACCGATTGGGTCCCACTTTCTTGCGTAGGCAGTCTAGAAGGTGCCCTAGGCCCTATGGCAGAATCTATCAGACGTCCTGACCGTAAGTGCATAAGGTCAAAATTTTTTTTGGTTTTTTTATGTGTTTTTGTTTCGTTTTGGTTTTGGTTTTTTTGTGTTTTGTTTTTTTTGATAAAAATATATATATATTTGTATATATATATATATATTTTTTACCCTACCTAACCACTAAAGGCAACTAAAAGGAGTATGTAACTATCTATCCTATTTTCTTATTTTTAAATGTTTTTTTTTATGATTTTATGATTTTTTTTTTGAATTTACTCAAAAATTATGAATCACACTTAAAAAAAATACTAATTATGCACAAATTTACAAAAAATTAAAAAAATGCAGTTTACACTAATGAAGAACTACAAAATATGCGAAAAATAATAGACTCCTAAAAAATCAAAAAATTTTCTTTTGTTTGTTTTTTCCTCCTTTTGTTTGTTTGTTTTTTTTTTGTTTTTTTTGTTTTTTTTGTTTTTTTTGTTTTTTTTAATAAAATGAATAAATTTCGTGCCAAATAAAAAAAAATATGACTATACTAATTATGCATCATTTACAAAAAATTAATAAAAAATAAAAAAATGAAAAATGCAAGCTAATTATGCAAAATTTTAAATGATAAACAATGATTTCAAAATAAAAAATGTTTTTTCTTCTTTTTTCTTTTTCTTTTTTGCCTAATGTTTTGTTCTTTTTGTTTTGTTTTGTTTTGTTTTTGTTTGTTTGTTTGTTTTTTTTTAAATAATAAATTTCGTGCCTAATTACAAAAAAAATATAAATCTACTGATTATGAAGAACTACAAAATATGCGAAAAATAATAGACTCCTAAAAAATCAAAAAATTTTCTTTTGTTTGTTTTTTCCTCCTTTTGTTTGTTTGTTTTTTTTTATTTCCTTTTTTTTTTAAATTTCTTTTTCTAAATGTAATTGTTTTTCTTTCTTTTTTTCTTTCCCTTTTTTTTTAATTTTCCACTATTCTTTTTTTTCTTTTTTTTCCTTTTTTAAAAAAATCTATTTTTTTCTTTTTCTTTTTTTTAAAAATAAGAAATATTATTATTTTTTTGTTTGTTTTTTTTAATTTAAAAATAAAAAAACATAAAAATAAATTAAAAAAAATAAAAAAATGAAAAAAATGAAAAATCCACTAACCTTATCGTCTTGCTCGCCGCTCACCGCCCGGATTCGTCGCTGCACCCACGCACCTTCACATGCTTGGCTTTGATAATCTTCACAGCTGGCCTTCGTCCACCGCCTTCTACTGCAGGCGACTTCACTCCACACCTCCCACAGATTTACTGGCTCTGCAGCCCTCCTTCACGCAGCTCCACGTCGGCTGCAACCCGTCGCCTACTACAACCCACGCTGACCTTTCTCCTCGCCTGCAGAGAGCAGCCGCCTCCGCTTGGCTGACGACCAGCTCGCCTGAGCGCTTCTACCAGCCTATGCGAGCGTCTCCTTCTTGCAGCTTCTGCCGGCTGCCCATAGCTGCCGCCTGCTGCTCGCTTCTGTTCGACGGCCTACAACGTCTGCTGCCGCCTTCGCACAGCTGCTGCCAGCCGTCGCCTCCACGCAGCCCGTCAGCTGCAGGTGGCTTTTTTAAATTTTATTTTTATTTTTTCGCCTCCTTGCCGTCACCACCTCTGCTGTCACCTTCGCTTACAGTCAGCTTCACCGCCTTCTCTTCCTTCTCGCCGCTGCGCCTACTCCTTTCAGCCGTATAGCATCAATCCCGAAAGTCTGCCCTCACCATCCCTTGCGAGGCCGTCTTCTTCGAGTACTTGCTCCAGATGCTCAACTCCAGAGACTGCCACCAAGACTGCACCCACCACCACGTCTCAAGCTGTGAGACGCCTAGTTATTACCCCTAGCCGCATGAAGAGAGAAGGTACTCCTGCAATAGCAGCTGCAGCAAGCTCTCCTCTCGTCTGCTCTGCAGACCTTTGCCAACGCTGCCGCCGACTGCCTGCTCTGCCCGCTTCCTCAGCTCCAGCCGCCTTCAACACCTTCGCTAGCCAGACGACTTTTCTCTCCTCCACGATGCTGCGTTTCAACGCCACTGTAAAAGATAGAAATATAAATCTATATATATATATAGATGTATATATATGTATTTTTTTTTTAAGGCCGCCTTCTCTGCAGGCTTTCACTTCTTTAATTCTTTTTGCTGCGCCTTGAGTGACGTGCGGCTAGAGTGAAGATCAATGCAATATTCTCAAACAAAATAAAAAATAAAAATAAATTTTCAACCTCTCCTCTCTTCCTTTCTCCCTTCTCTTTCCCTCTCTCCTCTCTTTCTTAAGCGGGCTTCACGCTTGAGAGTCCATGGAGCTTGCATAAGCTATGGAAGAGCTTAGCAACGCACCTCTTTTATTTTTTTATTATTTTTTTTTATTTTTCACTAATTACAAGTTTAGCGAAAAGCATGAAAGCATGAAATGGCAAAAGAAAACAATGAATGTAAGCATAATGAACGGTACTTGAAAAGGAATAAAATCAATAAAACTTAAAAAACAATGCGGGAGAAACCTCAACCGCTCAATAGTTTTTTTCTTATCCTAACCTTATCTACTCACACCGGGATCGCACACCCGAACTTATCCTAATCACTCAATGGTTTTGCAACCAAAAGAGGAAATAGTGGTGATTTCCACACACTCTCAACCGGATTTGAGTCTTTTCCCCGGCAGCGGCGCCAATGGAGAGACGGAAAACTCTCTCTCTTGTAGCAAGAGGAGTACGATCCACACTAAGCTCAATCCAATGGGATTTGCATCCCTTTCGGAGCTAGGAATTCGACCCGTACCGGTGCACAAGAGCTTATCCACAAATGGAGAGAATGCTCATGGCTACTATCACTTGACACTAGACTAAGCATACACACAAGCTCAACTTGTCCTCATTCCTACACACCCATTCATTCACAAATACAAGCAAGAGGAATACAATCACTATGCACTCAAGCAAAGAGAAAGATCTCACTCCACTCCTATCTTCCTACAAGCATGCATACATTCAAGCATCAAGCTTCCATGAAAGCTTCAAATCAATCCATGTACTCAAAAATGAAATACTAAAAGCATGCATAAGAGTAAAATGATTAGAGAAGAGGATGAGAATGACTCATGACATTGCTAATGATTCAATGAAGAGATTTACCTCATACAATGATGTAGATGGGGTGAGAGAAGAGTCTTCACCTCTATGGAGAAGAGGGAGAGTAGGTCTCTCAAAGGAGCTCTTGCATGAACTAAGCCCAAAGTGTCTAAGCTCTCAAATGAGCCACCTTTTATACAAAAATTCTAGGACTCCCATAAGTCCCCATGTGGGATTATTATCAAACCCTCTCCCACATTCATCTACAAAGTGGAACTCTTTACAAGAGCCCTAAGTATCTTTTTTTTGTTGCATCCTCGGCATCCTTGTATTGATCTTCATTTGCATGCAACACACACCACGAACACCACGCGGCAAGTTCTACTATCAACCCCATCCTTGATCTACCAACTCCATAGTATAAGCAAATCATAATGATCCAGAATCCAGTTTTCAAATCTCATCTAATGCGACAAGCTCTTATGCAAATAACTTTGTTTAACCTCACCACGCCAATGCAAGCCAAAGCATATGCCACAGGGATCTAGCCATCCAAATGTACCATACCCTTTAGCGGGTGACAAGCCACATCCAAGAGAGTTGTGGTAAGAGTCCTTGTGGTGGTCCAATGTTGGCAAAAGGCTCTATACTTGCCAACCCATGGCTGGTGGACTTTCTTGAAATACGAATAGTAACATTCACAAATGCCCATACCTATAAGTGGTGGTGGGCGGCACGAGCATACTAGCATAGAGTCAAGAGTCACGGGGTGACTATAAATAAATACAGATGAATGCTAAATGGCCAAGTTGTGATTTTCCAACTTTGGTATCCAGCCAGCAGCCTAGAGATTTCCCTTCCTTGCCACCACCATCAAAGAATATGCAGATATATACATGGCATCTCCAAGGCATCTGCATGTGGACCCCCTGCCACTAAAATAAAGATTCATGGCCAGGAGTTCCAAGAAAGAAGTTCTCACATTTTCCACATCATTTATAAATTCCCTTACTTTGAGCACAACTTCTTTGATTCATTAAACCAACACAACGATAGTTTATGCTAATGACTTTCCATGCATGGGAGATAATTCCTGATCTTACAATCATAGCTACTGTCAGAGGTTTTTCAAACTCATCATCCTTCTCATTGGAATTCAAGATGATTATGTCCATAGCTACAATAGGGAAGGTGTGCATTTTGATCTCAACAAAGGGCCACCATCAGACAACAGCATTATTGTTAAGGCTTACCCTAACCCTCTGTCACGTAGGCTGTAACGCCTGTGTGACAGATGGCAGACCGGATGGCTATATCCGGGGTTCAGTGGGAGAGGATGCCCATGCGGAGTCATGGGCGGCCAGGCTAGTGTGGACGGCAGGCCACACACTGTATAGCGTGGGGGATGAGGGGCAATCCTCATTCTTCCTCTATGGCTGGGTGGTGAGCGAGAGGCCGTTCCCTCTTGTGGCAATGCCCGTAGCGGCGTTACGGAAATGTAACACTGGTATCAGAGCGTGGTTCGATGGGGTCATCAGGGTCCGCGCGTGACCGGAGGACCGAAGCCACTCAATGGTTTTCAACCATTCATCTCCGCATCCTTATCTCGAATGGAGGGTGTGGAGGGAGGCGGCCAAGGAAGAATGGAAGGGAAGAACTCTCTCTCTCTCTCTCTCTCCCCCCGTCACACACAATAATACGAATTGCAGGTAAGAGCTCGTTTTTTCTCTGCATTGAAGCTTTATGTGAAATAAATTTTGTTTGATAATGAAGCTTGTCTGCGAAGAAGTCGTTGAAGCTTGTCTGAACGAAAGCGTTTCGAAGGCAATGTTTTGTGTGTGGGAGACGTGGGGCGAAGAGCACAATTGTGTGTGGGGGGGCGACACCAGCCCCATGGCAATGGCGAGAAAATACTGTGTTTTAAGGTGGGCGCGTTGTCCAGTGCCGTCCGGTAAAAAGCGCTCACAATGACACCCGAGGCATGGTCGCCGAAGAGAACAGCAGCCCACGGACTCACTGTCTACGGTGAGGGTTGTTGTGCGAAGGGGATGGGCTTGCCTTTCCAAAGCGAAGAGTCAAAAGCGATGGCTGCGTGGCCAACCTTAGGCGGCCGCGTGCATTGAGAGGGCGAAGACCCTTGCGTTAAGGAGGGCAAACCTTGCGTTAAAGCCGGCGCTGCAGCCAGCCACCCAGCGGCCAGCTAGGTGGCCAGCTAGGTGGCCAGCTCGGGCGGCCAGTCGGCCAGGCAGGTGGGCGGCCAGCCTTAGGCGCCCAGCGGGCGGCCAGCCCAGGCGGCCAGCCAGGTAGGCGGCCAGCCCAGCGGCGACCAGGCGGCCAACAGACCACCAGGCAGCCGACCAGCGCACGAAAAGAATATATATATATATATATATATATATATATTTTAATTATTCATTATTAAAAATGAAGCGGGCGGCCAGCCCAGCAAGCGGCGGCCAGACTCTGCCAAAAGGACACTCCCCACCACGGGCGGGCGGCCACGCCCGAAGCAGCGAGGGCCGGCCCAGCCCGTTATTTTATTTTATTTTTTATTTAAAAAAAAAAACACAAAACAACGGTACACCCCACGAAACAAACCCAACACGGTTGTCGTGCTGTGTGGCCGTAGTGCCCGTTTTCCACGAAAGAGACCCACCGCATACGGCCGTAGCACCGCGTGCTAAGAGAGAGACAAATCCCACGGCCGTAGTGCCGAGTCCTTCGAGAGAGAGCCGTTCTATGGCCGTTGTGCCTAGTGAACACGTCTATGACCATAGCGCCTCGAGAGTAGCACATGTAGAGATCACACATTTGGTTCAGAGAGACTAAATTTAAGCTGAGCATAGACTTAGTATTGACCATCAAAGTCACGTAGTTTGGCTATAGTGTAAATCTAAAACTGCGGTGTGTTTTAGAGGACCGGCAATGGCGTCAGTTGTGCCCAAATTAGACGAAGTGCTTATCACGAGAAATCAAGGTAAGCCTAATTGAGCTGTAGTGCTCATAACCCTTCACAATCTTTTAACAGATGCTAGAAGATTGTGATAAACTTTGGCAAATGAGAACCATGTACAAGCGTAGTCTTGATGTGGTTATGCCTTGTGTCCAAACAAGTTGCTTACTGTTTGTAGCAACAAAGAGCCTTGGCCCGTAGAGGCATGCTGGCCCTTGTTGGTAGTAACAAAATAGTGTCACTACTTGGGCCTAGAAATTAGTGACTAGTTTGATTTAGTCACGTGATTGCCTAGTAAAAGTAATCCCTAAGGTGTGTATTACTTGGGATAACGGGGCTAGCAGTGCTGCTAGCAGTACTCAATTGAATGGTTTATCTACGAGTACTAATCTGAGTGATTAGTACACGCCTAGATAATAATAGCATTTAGGATTGATTTGTAGAAATCAAAGGTAAATCTGAAGGAGTATAGTCTTGAGATGTAATGCTCAATGCCCTTATAAAAGTTGATCGAAGAAAATTGTTCTTAAACTTACTAGCATGGATTTCTCTTCTTTTTTATTGCCATGCGTCGACATCCCACTGCTCGAGAGTTGGTGGTGATCTTTTGAGGGGGGAAAGAGCCTTTTTATATGTCACATCAATTGGTTTGGTGGTAATTTGATGGTATGGGACATCAAATTCTCATGGAATCGATTGTAGTCTTGGTGGAATGGGACGCCAAGGCTTGTGCATGTAACTTGACTCTTCGGCAGGTCTGTATGTACACTTGTCTGTAGTGATAAAGTGTGCAAGATAAAATTTGAACTTTGAAAATTACCAAATATAGCCATAAGTTGGGATAAAACCCAGTTACAGAGCTCGGAGAAGCTCTAGGTAGCAAGACCATGATGGTGTACTAGTGCTAACAGAGTGATTTAGTTCCGGAGTGATCTAAATCTAGAGGTTAGCAGTAAGACTAGTTTGGTTGGACAGTTTCATGCATGGGGGATGCCCTATAGCATTTTGCAAGCGTAGTCTTGCCTATGTTCAACATAAGTGTGTGATTGTGAGCACATTTTAGTTGCTACCATATGAATTTGGAAAATATATTACTTTCGTACATAAGCAATTGTAATATTGCATGACCGGCTATTTTGCTTACAAAGTTCATGTGCGTGTAAACCCTATAAGTCGTAAGACCCCTTGGGAATGAGTGGAGCATTCCATGGATTTAATAAGGTTTTACATGGCAATAGTGAGTAGTATCTCACTCCAGACGAGCCTGGTTGTTGTTAGTATCGGATCTGACATATGTAGTGTACATAAACTCAGGCTGAGTTAGGATAGGAGGCTAAGCCGGAGAGCTTAGTGGTAAATCCTACTATATCTGGTGAGTTTTGACTTAACCAGAGTGTTAAGAAGTAAACTCAAAGTTTGGGGCTGAACTGGAGTGTTCGGAGGCAGACATATCTTTTGTTAAATCGGAGAATTTAGCAAAAGATGAGCTTGGGGTGAACCATGGTACCCAGGAAAAAAGCTCTTCACACTAAAATAGTGCACAATAATTTTAGGGTGATAAAAATCCATCGCAGGAATGTTTTACAACTTTCCATAGATGATAGATGAACACCATGTACTTTACGGAGTTAAAGTACATAGGTGGTGACTTCGGCGCCACATTTTTTGTAGGAAGTCACCAGTGGTGTGGTTAGGTCAGCCGAGACTCCACAAGACCTATGCACTAGTTTTTAAGTTGACCTCTATGATAAGGACGTCCAAAACTTCGTGTTGTAATACAAAAGATTGTACTGTAATGTGCAATGGAAGGGTCAATTTGTATAGTCACTTCTTAGCAGCAAGTGACTTAAGCATCTTGTTATAGATGGTTGTATATGGTACTCCCACTCGGGGGAGGTACGCCATTGGGTACGGAGTTACTCACAGACTAGTATGGAGCTACTAGTGTGATGATAGTGGGTACGTAGTTACTCACTACTAATACATAGCTGCTAATAAAATTAAGATCCTCAAGTGAAAGATACTCTAGATCAACATTTTAAAACCGAACCACAATCCATGAGTATCGAGGTACTCATAAATATGTTGATGTTGCTCAAATCGAGGGACCGATTTGTTCGATGGTATGGAATAAGCAAGAGAGTGGAGTAACTTAAAAGTTACACATCACTAGTCCTAGTGAGTTGTCGAGGTCATCCGTAGTTTGATGATCCCCTCTACCTATCAGATAACATTCAATTTTGCAAGCCCTGGCATTTAATCCGTAGTGATTATGAGTTTGGTGTGACATATGGTTATGAAGTTCTTACAAGAGTACTCGTTTATTTGCTTGTCATTGGTTATAGCTTGGTAGAGATTGCCACCTGTGATGGGTAGGTAGCTTTGCCGCTATAATGAGGAGGCAGCAAATAATGTTCTCATAGTTATACTTCATACCAACACCAAACAGGGATAGGATGAAATTCCTAAGTTCATCATCACGAAGTACTATGATGTTTGCATTTATATTGAATGTATGATGTAATGAGACATTGGGCTTGTGTAATTACCATCAATTAAGCAACATATGGCTTCGCAGCAAGCTCAATCATTATCTGTGGATTGATAATGTGGTTATTAGTAGTTTGGAATTTTTCTTGATAGATGGTACCACCCACCCAAATAATTCATAAGTGTGTAACCGCTTATGAAGGGTAATAATATGCAACAATGAAGCACTTTGTTACAAGTGTGAAACCACTGATCTGTTGCAAAGCAGTTTATCAATAGTACCACCATATGTGCGTAGACACTATACCACATCTTCGTTGTTGCAAGATGTTTAAAAGTTTCTTGGAAGGACTCAAGAATATAACATATGATATTAAACATGGTCTAGATTTGTTCTTGGACCTATGACACTAGCGCGTAGTCCGCTTGAGAGTAGAGTTTTTGAGGACAAAAACCTTTCTTGAGGGAAAGGAGGGATATCCTCAAATATCACATAAACTCAAATAGTTGTGTAAGTCCAGACAATACTTGAAGGGATATGTCTGGTAATAGCAACAAAGAGTTGTAAGTGATTAGATGTAACTCCAGACACCCGTAGTGGTGCAAGAATCTTTATCAAACATCTCCACATACTATATGGTCTACCCGCAGATATAGTATGGCATAAGAGATAAGAAGTTTGATTATTATATTTGAAGGGAAATTTTCAAAAGTTACATTTACTCTGAGTTAGAGTGGAGTAACCATCCGTAGATTGATGGTAGTTAGAAACTCAACAAGATTCTAGAGCATATGCTTGTGCAAAGATGTTACTCTAAGAGAAAAGTATCTCTCAACTTTGGAGCTAATCCTTGTGATGCATGATTAGATTGGCTCTAGTTTATTTCTCCTATGGCCGTAGAGCTTTCCAAGGAGAAGTTTTAACAAGTTGGTGATGCAACATGGTAACGTAGTCTACAAATATCTAGTAGCATAGTCTAAAAACTTGTGCTACTATAGTGCTCTCCAGTACATTAGCTTCTGTGATAATGACATGATGCAAAATCAAGGCATGAAATTTGCCTTGGGGTTTTGGTTGAAATACCAAATCACGGCTTGCGTGAGTACTACTAGACATTTGCTTACCAATGACTTCCCCAGTTAACGGCACCTCGGATTGCCCGTAGATAGCGGCGGTCGAGCTCGACCGGACACGTGGGAGAAATATGCTAATTACTCCATTGACGAACGGGTACTTACTTTACAAGGGTAGAGTATGTGTACCAACTATTGGTGACTTTCGGGCCCAAATTCTTAAAGAAAGTCATGATAGTCCAAGTGTGGTCATCCTGGGATTCAGAAGACCTATGCACTAGTAAAAAGACAGTTTTATTGGCCTAGTTTGTTTAAGAACGTCTAGACTTATGTGCTGAAATGCAGTAAGTGCCAGGTCAATAAACATGAACGTCTTAAGGTTGGAGGACTACTCCATCCACTGGAGATTCCTCAAGGGAAATGGGAAAGCATTTCCATAGATTTCATTACCGGTTTACCCAAGACGAGTCGAGGGAATGACTCGATGTGGGTGGTAGTGGACAGGACTAAAATGGCAAAGTTTATTGCCACGAAGAAAACTGTAAAAACGCCAGAGTTGGCAAAACTCTTTATTGAACATCTCTACAAGCTATATGGCCTGCCCGCAGATATAGTGTCGAATAGAGATAGAAAGTTCAACAGTCATTTTTGGAGGGAAGTCTTCAAAAAGTTGGATACTACTTTGAGTATGAGTACGGCAGATCATCCAGAGTCTGATGATCAAACTAAAAGAGTTAACCAAATTCTAAAGGATATGTTGCGTTCTTATGTAAGTAAGAAACAATTAAATTGGGAAGAATATTTTCCCATATTGGAGTTTGCTTATAACAGCTCCAAACACTCAGCGACTGGATTTACACCATTCATGTTAATGTATGGATTCCAGCCGAGATCTCCGATGGCTGTAGGCCTAGAAAAGGAGAAGATTCAATCTGTCAAGGATTTCCTTGAAGATATGAATGATATGCTCAGAGCCGCACATGAGAGCATTCGTAGCGCTCAGGATCGCGCTAAAACTTATGCGGATAAAGGACGAAGAAAGGTGACCTTTGCAGAAGGTGACTTTGTATTCTTCAAGGTTCCTGCGCAGTCAGAAACCATGAAAACGGGAAAGTGTAATAAACTTTCTCCGAGATATTGTGGTCCTTTTAAAATCCTTAAGAAGATTGGGGACGTAGCATATAAACTTGAGTTACCGGAGAGTTCTCAAGTACATCCTATCTTCCATGTCAGTAAACTAAAGAAATCAGTTCACGGGTTAGAGAACGTAGTTTCTCTAGATATTTTGGTGGAATTGATCACTCCACCAAAGATACCACATGAACCGGAAAGGATTCTTGGGTATCGAGACAGACAAACCTGACATAAAGTGTACCAGGAGGTACTTGTTAAATGGATAGATAGGGATAAGTAGGTAGCTACCTAGGAATGCCGTAGTGCAATTTCCATAAGGTTTCCCCAGTTTGTTTTCGAGGACGAAAACTCTTCTTAAGGGGGGGTAATGTCACGTAGGCTGTAACGCCTATGACCGACGGCAGACCGGATGGCTATATCCGGGGTTCAGTGGGAGAGGACGCCCATGCAGAGTCATGGGCGGCCAGGCTAGTGTGGACGGCAGGCCACACACTATATAGCCTAGGGGATGAGGGGCAATCCTCATTCTTCCTCTATGGCTTGGTGGTGAGCCAGAGGCCGTTCCCTCTTGTGGTAATGCCCATAGCGGCGTTACGGAAATGTAACACCCTCTTTGAAACACATCCAAAACAAGATTACCTGGTGAATCGCAACTGTCATGAGGATCTTTCCAATGGCCAAACACGTAACCCTTGAGGTCTCCAAGCTCTAAAACTCCTTGAGAAGCAATTCCACCACGCCTCCCGTCGCGAGCATTGTCACACCGCCCTATTGCACTATGGGTACTCGTCCCTCCTCTCACCTCACTTCACTCACTCACACTCGCTAGCATGCATTAGGGAGAGAGATTAGCAAAAGGATTAGCAAGAGCAAGACCCAATTGCACAATGGGAGAGTCCATTGTATTATGAGAGAAATTTACTTATATACATAGCCATAAGTGTTCACACTGACTTAAAATGTGGCTGACCAGGCACTTTAGGCTCATAAGAGACCTAATGCTATTACAATGGCTACTCTCATAATATATCCATGAAGTACATAACTTAGGACTTCATCCTTACTTACTACCACACGCTCTTGAAGTAAAAATTACCATAAATACTTCGTCACACCATTACGAGTGCCCGTCCAAGTTGTAGCTTTGGACACTATTGCTTCATATCTTGAATGTATAACCCTTTGGTGTATCTATCTGTGACTCTTTGATGTAAGATAATGGTGGTAGATCTTGTTAACCCTATAGTTGGGTTAACATCCCTCCCTTGTTGCTGATGGCGATCATGTTCTCGTGATCGTGTTGAAGACCTTTTTGTGGGGAGAATGAACAAGATTTGTCGATGGCTTTGAAGTTGAGTGACATTCAATGGTCTTTGTTTCTCCGGAAGGAATAAGAAAAGATAGTTAATAAATGAAGAGGTTAGTGGTGTATTGGGAATTCCTAACGGGGTGGGAGGTGGGGTTTTTTGCAAATGATTACATTTTTATATTTGTGTGAGGGCCTTTTTTTGTCTCAATTTATTTTTGGCAATCATCGGCAAGGTTACATGTGATTTTTGTTAGTGTGGGGACACTTAGAGATGTTAATAATGGGAGAGATAAGAGAGGGAAGGATCCGAAGGAACATAGACTTAATCATCAGAACGAGATGGTAATTCTCAGCTCCTCATTTGATTCATTGAAGCGACATTTATCATTTAAAGAAATTGGCCTTTGATGATGTCCCTTTGTGTGGCAGGATTCTTGTCAAATGTTGGTGAGTAGGACTTGTTCATGTCTTCTTCTATCTATGTACTTTTTATGTTTTTATGTATATTTAAGTGCTCTTATGAAGCAAATTTACATGAAGTCCAAGAATTGAGTCATATAGACTCTTATTGAACTACTCTGTGTTGAATTAGCCACTTGTTGGTGAGGATTGAAAGAATTATGTCGACTTGGAGGCTAATATAGATATCTTCACTAAGGATTTAAGATCATTGATTTGTGAAGATGGTAGCGTCGTTTGGAGAGGTTTGTAATTTGAAGAAAAATTTCAGGTGATGGGTTGTACCATTGACCAGGCATTCACCCACCATGGCCCCCCAGAGATGTACCTAGAAGTTGTCAATGGTGAGGCTTTGGTGCAAATGTTCTCCAGTGCATGAGTATGAATATGTACTCATGGAGCACCTGCTACATTAATTTAGCCAAAAGCATAGTAAGCAATAAGCTTAACAAATAATAATGGCTATTGAATATCGTTACATGATATGGCTTAATCTGTGATGAGGCTTAAATCGTGAAAGTGCAAGTTCTTAAGCCGTGAGACTGTAATTTGTGAGAAACCTGAACTCGTAAGATCATAGGTTTTTGGGCCATG
Source organism: Cibotium barometz (assembly GCF_041138505.1). Taxonomy (NCBI): domain Eukaryota; kingdom Viridiplantae; phylum Streptophyta; class Polypodiopsida; order Cyatheales; family Cibotiaceae; genus Cibotium; species Cibotium barometz. Next base: position 57,810,868 of record NC_141056.1, read on the forward strand.
AAGGGTTATTCTGTGAGATGGCCTAATTCTGTGAGAGTTAATCCCATGAAATGATGTTTCTGTGAAAGTGTAAGCCGTGAACTGGAATTCCGTGAGATGGAATTCTCCATGAAAGTGCAGGCCATGAACTGGAATTTCGTGAGATGTAATTCCATGAAATGATGTTTCCTTGAAAGTGCAGGTCGTGAACTGGAATTTCGTGAGATGTAATTGGAACCATGAGATGGAATTCTGTGAAAGTGCAGGCCGTGAACTAGAATTCCGTAAGATGGAATTCCATGAAAGTGCAGGCCATGCACTGGAATTCTGTGAGATGGAATTCCATGAAAGTGCAGGTTTTGACCCCGTGAAGTTGTAGGTTTTAACCTCAAGGGTTTTTTTATTTTAATTGATTTTATGGAACAACTAGGTCCTTGTTAACCTATGGTGGCGGACATTGAGACGTATTACTTTTAACGTCATATAATTATTTTACATATTCTAAGTCATGGGTCGGGCTTATCTCGGCACCACATGTAAAGGGTAAGGGGATTGGGGGTGATTGCCAAGGTGCACCTAATTTCATCAGGATAAGGGTTAGGATCGGCCGGCCGTGTATGGGCGCCCATGTGTGAACGGCCAGGTCACATATAAAAGTCAAATGTAACCTAAAACCTCTCATTCTCGGAGTGTTGAATACAAGGAGTGCTCTTGCTTCATCTTCTCCATCTCCTTCTCCAGCGCGTGCGTGTGTGTGTGTGTGTGTGTGTGTGTGTGAGAGAGAGAGAGAGAGATTGTGTGTAGCGATCGAGCATTGCGTGGCGGCACGGCGGTGGCGGTGAGGCGGTAGAGCGGCGACGGTGGCTCCTTCTTCATCACAGCATGAGAATCCTTCATGACGACGGTCTGAGCGGTGAGTGACACACCATTGCTCCCTGTTTTGAGCTTGCTGGTTTCCTGGTTGTGTGCTTATAGCCATTCGTGGGCTCGCACACGGTGCTTGGTAAGTCCCTAGCTCCGACACGTGCAGCAAGAGCGCACATTTTTGGCACCGCTCTGTCGGGGAATTGCCCTGTACCAAGCTCCAGATGCAGCTCATGCTGCTATTTGAAGTCTATTTTATCCTTTAGGAAAGGCAAAGAGAGGCATGTTTGTGTGTTTGCTACTGTTCTTCAGTCATTTTTCAGTTCTATTTTCTTCATTTTCTACACATTTCAGTTCTATGTGTTAGCTGTTAGAGTAGTAAGTTAGTTAGTGTTAGTGTGTGCGTGTGCATGTGCGCGTGTAGACAGAGGGTAGAAGAGCTGCTGCGCACTATGCTACTGTGTTGGTAGTCGCAGAGGGCACCGCGGTGACAAGCGGCCAACCCTAGGTGCACATGAGCTAAAACATTATCCTTAAGATTTTTGTTTCTAAAAATATTTTTTAAGTTAAAAAATTAAAAAATTAATTAATTAATTTAATCAACCCGACCCGTGTGGAAATAAATTTTTTATTGAAAAAAAAAATGAAAAAGAAAAAACCCCTAATCGAACGATCTTTTGATATATATATATATATATATAGGAGAGTGAGCCTCCATAGCTTTCTCTCAAGTGAACGCTTAAGGGGAGTGAAGCTCTATATATAGTATACCCCCCCAACTTCCAAGGAGTGGAGTGGGCATGTGGGACAAAGCCTTCACCTTTCCCCCCACAGGCACCCTTGGACTTTCTAATTTAAGCCTCACACCTAGGCACAAATAGAGTGTTCTGAGGGCCACGGGATCTCCGGATAGGTGAACACTGTGCTGTAAATCACGCTAGGACCCCTTGAGCAATACACTTGTCTCTTGAGCTATCACATGCCTTAGTCCAGTTTTGACCATAAGTAAGGGGGTAAAAACGGGTTGAAAACAAGACAAAAACAAGTAAAACAGGGTGTGAAATACCTGAGAAACCACTTGTGTGGGCTTCAAGGGTAGTTACCAATGCCCGTAGGATACCCACATCACATGCATCTATGCTCTGATTGGGTGCTAGAGTCTGAGCAACTAGAAAGTGTTTCAGTTTATGTAGGCTCACACCATCCCTCCACGTTAGCATCTTGGCCTTCAGTTGGAACCCAAGGAAGTGCAACCCAAGATCCACGAATAGAGGCTAGTGACTCGTCCTTTGACTCTGAAGAAGTCATGGAAGGGCTTCCTACCCAGAACTCTAAGGAAGCAAGCCAAAATGTGCCAGTTTGGGCCCCACAACCCAGATCTAGCATGTTTAGTCGTCGTTTAATAGGGAGACTTTTAGTAGAGCTACCTGCTCTGAACCTGCGACGACAAGTGAAGTAAACGAAGGAGGTGGGGAAGTAGATTCGCCATTCACATCTCATGTAGACCCTACCCTCCCAAAAAAGAGTGTCCATGTGGATATTCTACCCACTTCATGTAATGAAGGTCCTATTGATGAGCTACCACCTTCTGACGCTCTTCCTAAAGTAGAGGCCCCTAGAAGTCAAACCATAAGAAGTGACATTGTGTCCACTTCGAGAGAACCTTTTGGCACGCCAAGTTTAGATGGGATATTTCTCACAATGAAAATTGGGAATATGACTTACACACGGAGACTCTGGCTGACCTATACATGGGTTACACATACCATGTAGGCCGGTTAGAAGTCATACGATCTACATCTAGTGCCACCAATTTAGATGAACAACAACAAATGATATGTGAAGTTATCCATAAAATTATCCAATTCAAGAGGCAGAATAGGGGAGTGAACCTAGTTTCAACTAGCCCTATGAGATTTTTGGATACGGGCAAGGCTAAACAACCAACCTTGTCGCAATTGGAGACTCTCTCAGTGAGTCCCGTAGATCCTTCGTATGTTGTTTCACCTGGAGTCTCAATGTAGGTTGAGCCCACGAGCAGTAACTTTAGCTTTGGCTCAACTTTCCATAAGGGAATCCACAATGCCTACTCCGATGATGAGTATGACTGAAAGTTCACCCGTTACCACTGTAGTTAGTACAACACTGCTATCTAGTGGTACAGTACCTACAACAGTGCGTACCAGTGCATATCGACCATATGTACCTATCGTTACTCATACTCATGTAGCTCCTACGTCTCCTATTATGCCAATGGCATATGCTCCATGAATGCCTTATCAAAACCCTTATCCAAGAGGAGCTATGCCTAGTCGCATATCATATCCTGTTATGCCAATGGCATATGCTCCATGAATGCCTTATCAAAACCCTTATCCAAGAGGAGCTATGCCTAGTCACATATCATATCTTGCATCAGCTGCACACATACCAAGACCAATGCCAACTCCTGTCAAACTAGGCCATCCCAGAAGTACCTCCACCAGCTATGCCTGCTTACTTAGGTGATCTAGCAGTGTTTTCTCAAACATCGGACGATCTATTGCGGAAAACATGCGTCGCATACCTGAGAGCGCATACCTGAGAGAGAGCCGCCTAGAAGCAAGGCGGTACAAGTTGCCAAGCTCACTGAAAACTTTAGTGGTGGTAACGAAGATGTTAGAAAGCACATTGAAGTTTTTGAACACGTGTGTGATTCCTTGGAAGAGCACAATGAGCTACATAAGTGTAAAGCCTTTGGCTTGACCTTGAGTGGAAAAGCCGGAGATTAGTATCGAACTTTAAGGGTTGAAGAGTGTACTCACTATCCCACTCTCAAGAGATTGTTCTTGAAAGAATACATACGTGAGGGTGTGCTTTGGGGTGTAGCATCTCAACTCCAAAAAGCTGAATGCGAGGAAGGAGAGTCAGTGAGAGACTTTATTAGTCGACTAAAGCATCTAAATTATCAGTGTATTCCCGTGAGATGAGTGCTTCAATAACAACCAGCTTCTTGATAGATTCATTCGAGGATTACGCCACGAGGACATATACAATGGCCTAGTCATTAGAGGTCTTACGACGTGGGAAGCACTCACTGCCAATGCAATCCAGTTAGAAGACAACTTGATGATTGCAAGTAAAAAGGTGTCTTCAGCAGAGACAAAGTCTGTTAGTTCGCAAGTATCTGGGCACGAGCTAATGACTGTAAAACCTATTTCCAAGGAGCCCAAGATATTCGAAATGTCTATAGCTGACCTTACTAAGGCTCTCCAAGAATACTTTAGGGGTAATCGAGCTCCTCAAAATAGCCATATATACCCAAGAAGAGAGCAACAATTGTGTTCGGTTTGCTTAGGACCACATAGCACGAGTGAATGTCCCACATTCAGAGTTAAATTCAATGGGACTTGCAATACATGTGGTAAGTATGGCTATCAATCTAAGGATTGCCTAGTACTTAAGCGTATGTTAGTAAATCAGGCACCACTAGCCTTGTCAAACACACCTCAAGTACCCGCACAGATGCCTGCACCACCTGTCAAGCAACCGTCACAACACTTAGTTTCAAGGAACCCAAATTTAGTCCAGTTTGTGCCGTTACCACCGCCAATGCTAGGACCACAACCTCCGCATCTCCGAGGGTTACCCCTATAAACCAGATGGGTTGTGAGTCACATAGTGCGTGTGGGGATTATGAAGAGGATATAGACCCCACTGTTCCATATGGGATTGATACGTTTGAAATGACTCCATGAGGATCATTTCGGGCAAGTCAAGCCTGTATATCAAGCAGCTGCTCTCGCCACAAGAGGGCAAAACCTTAATACCTTTGCCAAGAGACCACCTCTTCAATGCTACGATTGTGGTGGACCGCATCATGTAGCGGAGTGCCCTAATAGGCTACAGAAGATCGCTACTCAAATGCAACCAAATCAAGGGAGCACATCGGGAATGCCGATACTTACATGTCATCGTTGTGGCATAGATCATCTGATTGCTCAATGTCCACATAATCCAAGTGCACCCAAGATTACGCCATTGAATTTGGTTGAGGTCACCAATGAGGCACTAGGAACCACACGTGTTGTACCCGCAAATGTAGTCACAAGGTCAATGCTTCAAAATCAAAACTACATTCTTGAAGAGAGGGATACTGCATCAATTGCTCAAGCAAAGAAAAAGAAAATGCGACGGAAGAGATCGCTTAATGCCACAAGCTCCAAACCTAGTTCAAAGACTAATATAGGGACAGGAGACGACCCTGTGTATATGAATGATCCTGAAGATGATTCTGATTCAATAGAAACCATGGAGACCAAAGCCACTACTTTAAGGGAGGAACCCACTCAGGAGCGCAACGAAGGAGAATCAAGCAAAGTCATAAATCGGGGGAAACAAAAGGAAACTCCTCCTGCCCCACAACCAAGTTAGCTAATACCCTCTCAGCTACCCAGACTGACTGAGACTCTCAAAGACAAGCCACGTGGGCCAAAAACCCTCAAGAAAAAGATTGGGACTTACCCAAACCCAGTAGAGGAGATTGAATGAGTGCAACACTTAAGGGGTTTGGTGAAAGAAACACAAAGAGAACTAGAGCCAGAACCTAGAAAAATCAAGATCCTAGACACAGTGCTTCCTACACGAGTTCAGCCTCACAGGAGCCATAAACCATTAGCTATACCTAGTATCATTCGGGAAGAAAGTGAGGATAGGACATCAAGAAGTGGGCAGACACCCTTCCTACTTGAAAGAATGTTTAGTGAGGGAATGCCTGACTCCATCAAAGAGGAAGTGAGTCCATCTTCACCAGTCCCTAGTCAAGGGCCAATATCTCAAAAAGTATCGTTGAATGTGTCCAAACTAATGGATTTCATATCCTCTGAAATCAGAACCACGATCATATCCAAGTTATATGGAGATCCTAAGCTATTCTTAGCTCTTCGAGTATTTCTCAATGGAGAACTGAAGGTGGGGTTACCACAATTTGCAAATATGGATAGACCCGATACACTTCAAGATGTGGAGGAACATTGGGATCTACAGCCCCCAACCTAGATGAAGACTCGATCGTCGTTGAAATACCTGTTAACAAGTTGGGACAATACTTTGAAGGTGACGAATCTAATGCAACCCTCCCCATTACTACCAAGGGATAAGGGAATCCTTGATGGTGGTGATGGAGTGAGCATTGTGACTAAAAACTGCTGGGAATCTATGGGAAGACCTCACCTAGAAGTCACAAACATAGTGGTTAAGATGGCAAATGGAACTATATAGCTAAACCTATTAGAATGCTAAGGGACCTTAAGATCAAGGTTCTGGGATACAAGGTAAGGCATATGTTCATTGTAATGGATTTCTCTAAGCATCCTATGTCATATCAAATGATCTTAGGACGTCCTTTCATGAGGGAAGCACAAATGGTGCATGACTGGACGAAAAATCATGTCTACTTACAATTCCAGGACTCTGTCATTTGATTTGATCTTGAGAATGGTCCTGCGCATCCTTTAGGAAGCAAGATTATCATTGATAATCGATCGGATACCACTATTCACTTAGCCCCATTAAAGTATTGCTATACATGAAAAAAGAGACCGATGATGGGGAAGATTCTCCTTATATGGATGTCCTACTACCGAGCATGACTGAGTCAAATAACGTAGATTGGGTACACCTAGCGGCAACCATAGACACATGGGAAAATAGAGGCACAAGTTGGGTAACACCTTAGAAGCAAGATATGCCACCATTAGTGCCAGTAAACATGATAGGTGTTATGCACTTGACTTCTGATGGCAAGAAAGTGGCAAACTCCCTTGACACTGAAAGTAGCGAAGAATCTAACCAATGCGACTCCAAGTCTAAATCTCAAGAAGAAACTGACTCTGAGCCTGATAGGGGGTATGAATTGAATATTCACCCAAGTGTGGAAGCCACGTGCTCAAAGCCTAGGACAGTAGCCTCTTGCAATTCATCCAAGGGGGACACAAGTGAAGATCAATCAAGTGAGTCTGAATCTGATATAAACAAAAAACAGAAACTAGGTAAGAAGAAGACGAGACATAAGCGACAATGCTATCGCGCAAATGTATGAGAGCTAGAATAAACAAAGAGAGATCCACTGCAGAATGGCTTAGTTATGTAGGAGCATATGACGCTCATCGGAAGTTAGTGGATAATTGAGGAGAATACCTCCAAAGTGTCATGTGGTGTAGTCCGCAACCTCATGACATCGCCCAATCAGAAATCGAAGAGAAGCCGAAACTAAGTCGTACTGCAAGAAGGCGTCAAAACCCAGAGTTAGCTCAGCAACAAAAGGAAGAGAAATTTAAAGAAAAAAGCATGGCACAACAAGAACCGGTAGACTTACACCTTGCACCCGAGCATTTCGAATCTTTTACGATGGGGGAACGTAAAGTCATCTACACAAAATCCCAACGAATGCCTACCAATGGGAGTAGCGGTGTCCCGGCCATAGTTAAGGAAATAGAACTAGCAGATCCAGGTGAGGAGTCTAAACCAGTTTTTATTGCTCAAGACCTCACCAAGACGGAAGAAGATGCTTCTTAAGATCCAAGTGAGGATTCTAAACTAGTTTTTATTGCTCAAGACCTCACCAAGATGGAAGAAGCTACACTTAAGATGCTTCTTAAAGAATTCAATGATATATTTGCTTGGACATACCATGATATGAAGGGTGTTCCACCCTCTGTGGTGCAACACACAATTCCAATGAGCACCGCTAAACCAGTCCAGCAACGTCCCTACTCAATGAATCCTAAGTATGCAACGATTGTACAAGAGGAAATTGAAAAGCTTATAAAATGTGGATTCATATACCCTATTGAGCACTCAGAATGGGTTTCTCCGATAGTCATTGTACCAAAGAAGAATGGGAAACTCAGAGTGTGCGTTGATCTCAAAAAGGTTAATGTAGCCACTAGAAGAGATCATTACCCCTTGTCGTATTCAGAACATGTCCTTGAAAGAGTTGCAGGAAAGGAGGCTTATAACTTTTTAGACAAGTACTTTGGTTATAATCAAATCACAATTGCAGTAGAAAACCAAGCTAAAACAGCTTTTGTAAAAGAGTTTGGAGTTTTTGCCTTTCACGTCATGGCCTTTGGCTTAACCAATGCACCTGCAACATTCCAACGATTGATAAACACGGCCTTTAAGGAATATCTAAGGGACTTTTGTGAAGCCTTCTTAGATGATCTTTGTGTTCCTTCCTCTTGGGAGGATGAGCACTTGATGTGTTTACGAAAAGTATTTGAAAGGTGTAGATTATATCGCATCTCATTGAATCCTTTCAAATGCCAATTCTGGGTTAAACACGGAGTTATTCTAGGGCATATAGTGTCCAAAAATGGGATTTCCATCGACGAAAGTAAAATCAAGGTCATTCTAGAACTGCCCCCATCCACCAACTATAAGGGAGTCCAATGCTTTATGGGCCATGTTGGTTATTATCGAAGGTTTATTTTATTCTTCACTGAGATAGCTCGACCATTGTACAAGCTTCTCATCGAGTTTATTTGGACCAAAGATTGTGACCGTGCATATGAGTTATTAAAGAAGGCCCTAGCGAGTGCTCCAATCTTGCGAATGCCTAACTGGGATTTAATCTTCCATGTGCATATTGATGCATCAAACTTTGCTATTGGTTGTGTACTAACTCAACCTGGAGAACATAAACTAGACTATCCCATTAGCTTTGCCAGTCGCGCTAGTTGAACGATGCTGAAATGAACTACACCACTACGGAGCGAGAAGGGTTGGCAATAATATATGCAGTAAAGAAATTTCGTTATTACCTTCTTGCCACTAAGTTTGTTTTTTATGTGGATCATCAAGCATTGTTGTATCTGGTGAAGAAACCATGCTCCACAGGAAGAATCACACGATGGTTGTTGATTCTTCTTGAGTTTGATTTCACTGTTGTGTTGCTGTGAGACCTGGCAAAAAACATGTCATCGCTGATCATTTGTCTCACATACCTAATGATGAAGCTCCTACGGGAGTTTATGATGACTTACCTGACACTTCCTTGTTCATGGTGGATATAATGCCTGAATGGAGTGAGAAGATTGTTAACTTCTTGGTTAATGGTTTTCCACCCAAAGAGCTTTGTAAAGATCTAGCTCAAAAGCTGATTAAGGAATGCAAACCCTATTGCCTAATAGCCAGGACTCTTTATAAAAGAGGAAAGGATGATGTTCTTAGGTGTTGTGCCTGAGAGTTTGAGTATCTATATATTTTACAAGAGGCACATATGGGCGTAGCCGGTGGTCACTTTTCAGGAGACTTAACTGCGTGAAAGATATTGCAATTAGGGTATTGGTGGCCCACTATGTTCGAAGATGCATCACTTTTTGTGAAGGGTTGTGATGAATGCCAACGCTACAAGAAACCCCAACGGAAAGATCAGATGCCCCTACATCCAATTAAAGTAAACCAACTATTTGAAAAGTGGGGTTTAGACTTGTAGGTCCAATTAGCCTAGTGGCCCGTAACACACAATCTCGCTATATTATTGTGGCCACTGACTATGTGACCAAATGGGCTAAAGCGAAAGCAACACATTAGGCAGATGCGAGGACAACAGCCAAGTTCCTCTTTGAAAATATAATCACATGCTTCGTTTGTCCTTTTGAACTTGTGAGCAACAATGGTACGCATTTTATAAATGAAGTGATTAAGAAGCTCACAACAAATTTCATGATATCCCATTATAAATCTATTCCTTATTATCCACAAGCGAATGGCCAAGCCAAGAGTACCAACAAGACCTTAATCTCTATTCTGTGACAAAGACAGTTCAGGCTCATCGCATGGATTGGGATCTAAAGCTTACGTCAGCTTTATGGGCCTATCGTACTGCGTACAAAATGGCTATTAATTGCACACCATTCAAGATGGTATATGGCCAAGAAGCACTCATGCCATGGGAATTTGTCATTCCTAGTCTTCGTGTTGCTACTCAAGAGGGTTGGGATGGTAATCCCTTAGTAGAGCGTTTGTATATCCTTGAGCGGTTAGAAGAAGAAAGACAATTGGCGGTATACAATGCCCTTGTAGAGAAGGATAGAAGGAAGAAATGGTTTGATCGCCACCTGTAACAGGGACATCAAAGTTGGGGATAAAGTCCTGATGTATGGAGTGCGTAACGAAAATAAGAAGCTAAAATATGCTGGTAAGGTACCGTAAAAAGTATATGAAATTACCTTGCAAGGTACCAACCGAGTGGAAACTCTCGACGGAGTTGAAACCGTTGCATTCCTCAATGGGAGTAAATTAAAAAGATACTATGACCCCTAAGCCAAGAGGAATTACATGCAATCCATGAGAAGAAGGCAGCTAAAGAATAGGCTGAGCTTAAAAAGATACAAGTGAGAGTTGAAGCTAAAGAATGTCAGCAGCATGTTAGGCGCCAACAAGAGGCCAACTTGGGGATTACGCAAGCATTTTTCGAGGAGGTAGAGGAGGATTCACTAGAACCTGACCCGCCTCTACAATACTCAATCGAGCTACAGAGTCCTTATGGGAAGGTGCTATATAATGCATTAATGGATACGGGAGCTCAACACAATTTGCTGTCATATGGAGTGTGGCTCTGGAATTTTGCACACTCCTGTTGCCTATGACAAAGGGACTATGGTTCAAAGCTTTTTGGTTATGCCTGATGGTACCATGGAGGGAACTATAAACTTAGGGCGCAAATGGATGTTAGCCACGAAGTGCAATATTGATTGGGCAACTAGGCGAGTTACAACGCAAGAACCAGCTCTCAACTTGATCACTCAGGGTCCTGCACCTAAGCCATCAACTCTAGGGACAAAACGCTAGATAAGGAAAAATCACAAAGTCAAATGGCTACACCATCTTTGATTGTTTGCCACCCCTCTAACGCTTCAACGCCAAGGGTGGAGATAGGCAGTGTGGTACCCAAGGCTCCGCTTACTTTACCGAAGAGTACATACAAATGGGTCCCAAAAGCTTCGTTAACGGCTACCTGTATTGTTCAATCTCGTTCAGACAAGAAGCCTCATAGTAGGAAAGCAGATACCCGCCCTAGAAAAGGCAAGGTAACATCACGTTGGATTCCTAAAATATTATTAGCAGCCCAAGGGTACTATGAAGGGAATGACCAGATTTGGGTCCCTAAACATAAGCTGAATTCCTTTGCATCGCTTGTAAAATCTTGTAAGCCAAATGTTGCCACCCCAACGATAATTCAAGACCGTGGTAAGGAAAAGGTAACGGAGTACTCCACACCACTTCTTCGAGAGCTAGTTTGGATTCCCAAACGATATCAATCGATACCACCTAGCTCAGGAAGGGAGGAGTCACAAGAAGCTTCTAGCTCCTCATGCCATTCACACGTTGATATAGAAGTTTCTGCACGCTCTACACCTACCCTTGTCAATACCTACCAAGAAACCAATGAGTCTATGTCTCCCCTTGTAAATGTATCGTCGGAAGCCATATCCTCCGTTCGTTCATAGGAGCGTACACTACCATCTCTGCAAAACTTGACGTGGCCACAAGGGTCATAAAAAGCTATCTGCCCACATAACCACCTATAACCCACTAGACAAATTGGTTCCAAGGGGCTACAACATCATTGCAAAAAAAAGGATCTACCCAAGGAAGGGGGGAGCATATACTCACATTCGACATTCTATTGCTTCCTCCTTAACCTTCTCCCCTGACCATGTAACTCCCAAATTCGAGGAATGTATATATATAACTTCATACACAAAAAAGAAAAGAAAAGAAAAGAAAAAGTAAAAAGAGCAAGAGCACATTAAGAGGAGAGTGATCTGCACAAAATTAGAAACAAGATTGACCTGTCTTCATGAACCTACTGATGCTATATCTGTGTTTGCAGATATGGCAGATGCACACTTCATCCACTCCCACCTTTGGTGAGAGGTATCATCTGTACCTCTCTCAGATATTTCTGTGTTTGCAGATATGGCAGATGCACACTTCATCCACTCCCACCTTTGGTGAGAGGTATCATCTGTACCTCTCTCAGATATTTCACATGTGCTATCCTGTAATTAAAACTAAATTGGGTCATATAGATGTACTAGCCAGCGAGGGAAATGTTGAGGAATTAGAATGGCTAATTTGCCTATTGACCACAACTGACCCCTACTTCTCTGTAGTAGAGGACGTATCCCCGATAGCCCAAGTCTTTACTTTTCCACAAGATGACTATCCTCACATAGTTACATTCTTGACGAGTCTATGTGGATGGGAGGACGAAGAAGATATATCTGACGATGAATGGACAGATGAGACTCATGGCACTACTGAGACCGATTTTATTTATTTGGATGATGCGGATACAGGCTTAGCCTTAGGGCTACATCCAGAACTCTACAACATCCTCTTACCTTGATCCTCAGTATTAGTGTGGTGGACTGGTAGGTAGGTTAGTGTTTTCAAGTTGTTTCTAGTTTTGTGTCCTTAAACGAGTCCTTATTTTTTCCCACCACTGATGTGCCTCTCCAAGTATAGTGCTTGTTAGTTAATTGTACAGGTTGAAAAGTTTGAGGTGGGTTCGCTTTCATAGTCCTGGGACTGCCGCAATGTTCATACATGGATATCTACATCAAATTACGGGCATTTCTCATCAAATCAAGGAGATCTCCAAAATACAAGTGTAATTCTTCCATGCCCACTCTCTTTCATTTTTACTATGCAATTAATTGCATGAACTATAATGCATGACCACATGGAATTTGTCAAGCACTACTTAGTTTTTGAAGTTGCATAAGGTGTTAGTGTAAATCATTAATTGAAGTTAACCTTATTTTAGATATTCTTGGTGATGCATATGATGTCTTTAGTTAACCTTGGAATATGGTTGTCTTAGGTCTAGGGTTAAAACCATCTTAATGCTTGAACAACCTAGCCGTGTGTGTTGACCTCTAAGACATAGCTTAGGTCTAGGGTTAAAACCATCTTAGGTCTAGGGTTAAAACCATCTTAATGCTTGAACAACCTAGCCGTGTGTGTTGACCTCTAAGACATAGCTTCTAACCCTTTGTCGAAAGGATGTAAGAATGCATGATAATTTGGGAGCAAAAATCCAAAGAGATAAATAAAAAATTAAAAGAAAGGCCTACAAAAAATGGCAATGTATGTCTGTTATGTGCTTTCATATTGGCCTATCAGCACTTGGTAGGTGAGGAATATTCCACTCTAGACCAATGCCCTGGGTTGGGGTAGGGGGTAGCCTTGCCTAAGGTGAGCTAGTAGATTCCTGGGGAAGGCCTTGTGGTAAACATGGCACCAGGGTCGATGCTAGTTTTGCTTTAGGGAGGTCACCATTGTTTGTAAACATTATCACGTGCATAAAAGAAATAAAGGCAAAAGACTCCTATGACTCTGATGTTTCTTGTGTCCTTAGGCTCTTGGGATTAGCTCGTTCTTAGAATAGACACATTGTGGTCATCTGTTTATTTATTAAGCTTGGTAATTTTCCTTGACTTAGGCCAGTTGTAGACCTTAATTAACCTTCGACACCTTGCTAACTCTTGAATTACTTTCAATAGTTTTAAAATCCTGTTAATTTTCTACGCTAGCTCCTTAATGTGACCTCTTAAACTAGGTTCTCATGGCATACTTTCATTGTGGTCTAACATGCTTGATTTTATTTTTGATACACTCTATATCTTTTGAAGACCAAGCATGCTTTCACTCTACTTCCCTGTTTTGCAGATACAGTCTACCACAACAAACCCTGTTGAGCTTACCATACCATAGGTTCCGAGGACGGAATCTACATCAAGAAGGGGGACATGTTAACCTATGGCAGACATTGAGACGTATTACTTTTTACGTCATATAATTATTTTACGTATTCTGAGTCATGGGCCGGGCTTGTCGGCATCACATGTAAAGGGTAAGGGGATTGGGTGATCGTCGATGAGAGGCGCACCTCGAATTTCATCAAGATAAGGGTTAGGATCGGTCGGCCATGTGTGGGCGTCCATGTGTGAATGGCCAGGTCACATATAAAAGTCAAATGTAGCCTAAAACCTCTCATTCTCAGAGTGTTGAATACAAGGAGTGCTCTTGCTTCATCTTCTCCATCTCCTTCTCTAGCGTGTGTATGTGTGTGTGTGAGAGAGAGAGAGTGTGTGTGTGTGTGTAGCGATCGAGCATTATTGCGTGGCGGCACGGTGGCGGCGAGGCAGTAGAGCGACGGTGGCAAGGCAGTAGGGAAGACTGGTGATTGTTTGTTTGAACACACAAGCTCTTATGTTGGTGTCGAATGTACGAGAGTGGTTGATTGATTTGCTTGTTGTTGCTTGGGCCTCCATTCTTATTGAATTTTAGGTGAAGCTATTGGGGTTGAAGTTGGTGGTGAGGTTTTCTTCACATTGATTTTGGCAACTATATGATGGAATTACCATCATAGTATCCTTGCACAAGTATCCTTGCACATGCACAAGCACCCATCTTTGATATCTTTGATGAACATTATAAACTGATGGTGGCTGATGTGCTTGGTGTTGAGGCTTCCTTCTTTGTTTAAGTTGTGGGGACTTTGTGATGCACTTGGGTACCCAAGCTTTGGTATTTCTTTGGTAGTACCCTTGTGTCTACAGTAGTGTTTTTGGTACCCACACTTGTTGACTTGGTGGAGTTCTTTGAGGAACTCGCATAGGCTTTTGTGGACGGTATTGTGGAGTACTTTTCTTCTTCCTTGGCCCCTTAGTGTTACACTGAGCAAGAGGCTTTGACTGTTGAGGCACCCAAATTTTATTGGCACCTTCATGGTAGCCTTGAGCTACAAGTACATCTTGATACTATTAAGATACCTTGATTGTGGTTGTCGTGGTAGTGGAGTTTTCTTTTGGGTTGATGTGGAAGGTTAGGGGCCCTCCTTGACTTTGGTTGGCACTGAGGCCATAGGTTTGAGACTCATGGGCACTGTTGATAATGATGAGGCTCGAGTCTCTTGTGGAGTGGTTGTTGAATGACGAGGCCTTTGAGCATGTGGTTGTCTCCTTGATGAGGTTTGTCTCGATAAAGATGCATGGGCTCCAGGGCCTTCCCTTTGAGTTCCTTGTTAGAGATAGATGGTTGGACTGTGGGAACTTCTTCAGGAATAGCTAAATTGATTGCGAGGTTTTGGCATCGAACTTTGTAGGTGAGGATGGGGTTGAAGGAGTAGATGCTTTATTGGAGTTGGTCGACACAGATGGTAGGTCATTATGTATTATGTAGAGAGGCTTCTGTGGAAGAGGCATGTATCCTTTTGCACTCATCATCATAGAAATCCATTAAAGTTGGATCCTCTTCCTTGCAATATGGTAGTGTCAACTTTTTGTCGTTAACCACCATGATGACTCTATCGCTAACAAAGCACAGTGGAGCTTGGGCAGCAATAGTCCATTTATACCCCAAAATCAAATCTAATTCCAACACATACTCAACCACAAAAAACTAACAAGTAAGGGGGTAAGTTTCAATATACATTGTATGTTCAAAGTACCTGAAACATGGCATGTTTAAGTCTTGTGTAAAGGGAATTCTTTCAGGATATGCCAGGAGTGTTGGTTGCCCTAACAAATCCCATAGCTCGAGGGTCGTGAGATTTTGTTCTCGTGTTGGATAAAGCTATGCTTGAGCTATGGTGATTTTATTTGAAATTTCGAATCCAACCAAAATCCTAGGGATCTTTTCAGCAAGATATGTTGGAAGTTCCAGCTCCTGCAAGGTCTCTTCCTCCCATAAGCAATTGTACATTGCTTGGCAGGAGTGTTCAAGGTGACTATTTGCATGGATTCATCTATTTAATACGACATCATACTCAAGGGAATCTAGGATAACATGGAATGTAAATTCCATATTGCATCAATTGTTTGAGTAGTGTATCTGAAGTAACCTGGAACTTCAATGTTTTGTCCATTGGCTCCTCTTGCAAGACTATTATCTGTAGGGATGAGTGTAGGCTGTCCCAATGACACCCAAGTGTCTATTGTCAACAATGTTATGACTAGCTCAAGGGCTAATTAATGCGCGTTTATGCTTAACATCATTGCCTGTAGGAAAATCCAACCATACCATGATAAAATCTTCCAAAGGAACCATGGATGTTTCGGTTTTTGTTTCGACTTCAGATCCCATTTCTGTTTCATACTCCCATTCACTTTCATCCTCATTTTGGCTCTCAACTTTTTCAAGAGTACCGAATGTGTACACTAGCACACTTGGCCCTCTGACAATTCTTAATGAGGTCGGTTTGGAAACTTGCGAACCCTCACAATCCTGTTCTATGGAGTTCTGTATGTCTTGGTATAACTTAGGTTGAGCCCTTGTTGAAGATGCAAGTGCTGATGTGATGTTGGCTTCATCATGAGAGAAGAGCATTCCTCCAAATGAGGTTTTGAGAGACTGTTTTAATGTTGTAAAGGAATTATCGAATTCCTCACGTGCTTTCTCTCAAGTGTATAGCTCGTGCAATCTGTCTCAAATGACTCTTCTGTAGAGAGTATATCTTCCTCTTGAAAGGGGAAGCAGTCCTCCTCTGGGCTTTGTATTTTGGTTGCTATTTTAGGATTAGCATTATGAAGCTCAATCACAACCGGTGACTCTGTAAGACATTCAACCAAGCTAAGCATGCTCTCTTGATCTTGCTTTTTGCATTCCACATATGTCATGTGATCATTATTATCCATTTGGGGTGGTTGGGTGGGTTCTAGTTTCTTGATTGGTCTATGAGGTGCACTGAGTGAAGAGTCAGAACTTATTTCATCCTCACTTAGTGACGTACTAGAACTTGTTTCATTTTCTAACTTTCTTTGGATTCTCAGTTTTTCATTATGTTTACCCATACAACGAGATTGAATTTTCTTTTGGGCTTTTGTATCCTGTGTCGTACATATGGGTTTTGTGGTTTGTGTGGTTGTCTTTGAGGTGGTTCTGCATCATGTATAGCTTTTGGCTCTTTTATGTTTATGTCCCCTTTAAAGGTTTTGCTTTTTCTTTTGGGTTCTGCTTTAAATCATGTTCTTCTACCCATGTTGAGGTATTGTCTTTTGCATTCTTTTTTATTGTTTTTCATGCCTTGTCTTGTAAACGTGTAAGCACATTCAAGGGCACCATGGACAATTACCCATTTTGTATACTTAAGATGTTAAGTTGTATTTTGTGAGATGAGTTGTATTGACGCAACTCGTCTTGGAAAATCTTAGAACATGTTCAATGCCACACAAGAGGAAAGAAGTACATCATAGTCACAAACTAACTATGTTGTTACAAAGTGGGCAGAAGCAAAAGCTCTTCTTGATAACTCGAGGTCGGAATAAAACCTGGTTCATCTTCGAGTCAATAATAACAATGTTTGGCTACTCTATTGAGATTGTCACTGATCAAGGTGATCCCTTCCTAAACAAATCTATAGAAGAGTTGGTAGGGGAATTCATGATAATGTACATGAAGTCAACCATGCATTACACAAGGTGTAATGGGAAAGCAAAAGGCATAAATAAAACACTCAAAGGGATTCTAACCAAGATTGTGTAAAAAATAAAGAAATGTATTTCAGATCCACCATAATTATCAAGTGCTCAATGCAAGGCAGTGCGAGAAATTTATTAATGTGCATGAGCAAACAGAAAAGACATAAAAAGATTGCAAACAACATGTCACAACATTATTAGAATCATTGCTGAAGTCACATGGCTATGTGACATGAACCAACAAGCAAATACAACGTGTCTAGCATAGATATGAATATCAAAGCACTTTCATTAGTATTTCTATGTGTGTAATACTTATTCCATCTATTTGCTCACCATACACATAAGCTCGCTTTGTTACAAGCCCTTACACATTATTTCCCATTACTAATTCTATCAAGCTATTAAATGCTTTGTGAGTATCATTATGTAGTTATAGTGTTGTCTATCTCTACCTATAACCAAGGCAAGAGTATAAGAGAATGGAAAAATACTACTTGTAGTCTAGGTTACCTCCAAGACTTCTACAACTTGCAATGGTTCTCACCTCAATTGTATATTGCTAAGAGATTTTTTAAGAGATAGTGGGTTAACTAAAACTAGAGGGGAAATACACTACACTTATTATCATAGGGCATAAGGTGGATTTGTCCATGAAAAGCATCAAAGACTATATTACTTTTGCAAGATGAGGATCAAGCAAAGACACATAGATGATAGTCTATTGGCAAAAGTACTCAAGTGAAGTAAAACGGTATGGCATCAAGGTACCAACTTTAACAAAATGGAAAACCAAGGGGACACTACTACATGTTAGCCTAATACCGGCGTTTATACCGACGAAATATAACGGGGTGTAAAAAAGCCTCGTCGTCGGTATAAACGTCGGTATAACCGTCGGTACCGTAACGTCGGTATAACTGTCGGGGATATTTACCGACGCTCATACCGACGCTTATACCGACGCTTATACCGACGCTCATACCGACGCTCATACCGACGCTCATACCGACGCTAATACCGACGCTCATACCGACGCTGTACCAAATTTTTTTTTTTTGGGCAAAATGCTGCTGCCTGGCTGTTGCCTGACTGCCTGCAAATGAACAGGATCAAACAGCAAACAGACAGCACCAGTAAAGCACAAAATTTGTAAAATGAAATGGTAAAATTGGTATGGGCGTAAGGTTTGTGGTGTGGGCATGCCTGAAGGTTGGGGTGTGTATATGGGGGTGTCTAAGGGAGTGTATATGCTATGCATGGCTAAGCCTTGCTTGCCTTTGGACTAGGATTGGCTATGCATGGCCAAGCCTTGCTTGCCTTTGGACTAGGCTTGGCTATGCATGGCTAAGCCTTGCTTGCCGTTGACCTAGGCTATGCATGGGCATGGCTATGTCAAAGCAAATAAGGCCACACAAGAGGCTATGCAGTCGTGGTTGCATAGCCTCTTGTGTGGCCTTGCTTTCCTTTGGCCTAGGCTTAGCTATGCATGGCTATGCCTAGGCTTTGGCTATACATGGCTAAGCCTTTCTTGCCTTTGGCCTAGGCTTGTGGCTAAGCCTTGCTTGCCTTTGGCCTAAACTTCTTGGCTATGCATAGCCAAGCCTAGGCCAAAGCAAATAAGGCCACACAAGAGGCTATGCAACCACGGCTGCGTAGCCTCTTGTGTGACCTTGCTTTCCTTTGGCCTAGGCTTGGCTATGCATGGCTATGCCTAGGCTTGGCTATGCATGGCTAAGCCTTGCTTGCCTTTGGACTAGGATTGGCTATGCATGGCCAAGCCTTGCTTGCCTTTGGACTAGGCTTGGCTATGCATGGCTAAGCCTTGCTTGCCGTTGACCTAGGCTATGCATGGGCATGGCTATGTCAAAGCAAATAAGGCCACACAAGAGGCTATGCAGTCGTGGTTGCATAGCCTCTTGTGTGGCCTTGCTTTCCTTTGGCCGAGGCTTAGCTATGTATGGCTATGCCTAGGCTTTGGCTATACATGGCTAAGCCTTTCTTGCCTTTGGCCTAGGCTTGTGGCTAAGCCTTGCTTGCCTTTGGCCTAAACTTCTTGGCTATGCATAGCCAAGCCTAGGCCAAAGCAAATAAGGCCACACAAGAGGCTATGCAACCACGGCTGCGTAGCCTCTTGTGTGACCTTGCTTTCCTTTGGCCTAGGCTTGGCCTAGGCTTGGCTATGCATGGCTATGCCTAGGCTTGGCTATGCATGGCTATGCCTTGCTTGCCTTTGGACTAGGCTTGGCTATGCATGGCCAAGCCTTGCTTGCCTTTGGACTAGGCTTGGCTATGCATGGCTAAGCCTTGCTTGCCGTTGACCTAGGCTATGCATGGGCATGGCTATGTCAAAGCAAATAAGGCCACACAAGAGGCTATGCAATCGTTGGTTGCATAGCCTCTTGTGTGGCCTTGCTTTCCTTTGGCCTAGGCTTAGCTATGCATGGCTATGCCTAGGCTTTGGCTATGCATGGCTAAGCCTTGCTTGCCTTTGGCCTAAACTTCTTGGCTATGCATAGCCAAGCCTAGGCCAAAGCAAATAAGGCCACACAAGAGGCTATGCAACCACGGCTGCGTAGCCTCTTGTGTGACCTTGCTTTCCTTTGGCCTAGGCTTGGCTATGCATGGCTATGCCTAGGCTTTATCTATGCATGGCTAGGCCTTTCTTGCCTTTGGCCTATGCCCATACGTAAGGAAAAGCATACGCATGGCTATGCTCATGCATATCCAAGAAAAAAAGGCCATACATGACCTTTTTTGCTTTTGACCAAGGCTTGGCTATGCATGGGCATAGCCATGCCTAGCCTATGCCCATGCATAAAGGTATGACTATACCTATACTACCCAACTCCCACAATGGGGCATTTTTCAAATTGAGAGAAGCATAAAAGAGAGGTAGAGTTTAGGCACTTACCTCAAACAAGATACCCTTGCCCTCTTGCAAAAATATGCAAAAATAGAAAACAAAAAAACACAAAATCAACATTAGCATAGTAAAAAAAAAGGGCAAAATCAACAAGAAAGAGAAGATAAGGGGGTAGGAGAAAGGGAAGGGGAGGGGGAGCTAGCATAGAGATTAAACACAAAACCCTTGTGTGGCCTTACTTGCCTTTGGCCTACGCTTGACTATGCCCATGCATAAGGAAAAGCATAGCCAAGCTTAGGCATGGCTATGCCCATGCATAAAGGCATGCCTATACTACCCCAACTCCCACAATGGGGCATATTGAAAATTGAGAGAAGCAAAAAAGAGCTAGAGTTTAGGGCACTTACCTCAAACAAGATACGCGTGTAGAGAATACTTGCCCTCCTGCAAAAACACACAAACAGAAAACAAGAAAACACAAATCAACATTACCATAGCAAAAAAAAAGGGGAAAATCAACATAACCATAGAAAGAAAGAGAAGATAAGGGGTAGGAGAAATAGGGGGGGAGGAGGGGGGAGTTAGGAGAGAAGGAGAGAGGGAGTATGGTGTGTAGGGAGGATGGTAAGTGAAGGAGAGAGGGAGTTTGGACACAAAACCTTCGAACAGAGCAACGCTGCGAAAAAACCAGAAAATAGGCTCTCGGCTGTGAAAAACTTACGGGCGTCGGTATGAGCGTCGGTATAAGCGTCGGTATGAGCGTCGGTATGAGCGTCGGTATGAGCGTCGGTATGAGAGTCGGTATGAGCGTCGGTAAACCAAAATTTAAAATTACCCCGCCAAACTTGTATCCTCCAATATTACGACGGGCATACCGACGCTCGACATTTGCGTCGGTATTTGAGCGTCGGTATGCCCTCAAGCTCTTGTAGTGGGAGGCTTCTTTTTATAGGTCTGATACTCTCCTCAAGAAAGATATCACATCTTTTTACAAGTTTATCAGTCACAACCTTAATACTCCTCAGATCACGACCATCTTGGTTAAAGTCTTCAGGAAGGTAAGGAGACAAAGACTCAGAAACAAAGTAAATTTTACCAGGATGCTATTTATTGGGAAATGCAGATGGAGAAATATCAAAGAAAATGGGCAAAGTGCTTGTGCAGATGCATCCAAGCACTGGGTACTATTATTTCTCAAGATGATCAATGTATTCCAATCATTTAGTCTTAAATGAGAAAAAAATTTATCTTAAAGGGAAGAGAGCAGTCGAGACCAAGGTGGTGACAAGGGCCAAGAAGTCAAGGAAGGAACAAGAAAAGGTTGCAAACAAGACCAAGAAGAAGAGAAAGGAAAAGGAGAGGAAAGATGAAGACAACACAGAAAGGAAAGATTGGTAAGTAAAAAGGAAGGACCGAGAAAAGGAAAAAGGAAAAAGGAAAACACAAGAAGAAGCATAAAGGAAAGTTGAGCTGGAGAAGTTATTGTAGGAAGAAGATTAAACACAAAATGAAACATAAGAGAGAGAGGAGGAAGAAGTGGAGAGAGCATAACAAGAACATGAACGTAAAATCAAGGAAGAAGCCCAAACACATAGGAACAAAAGATAGAGGAAGAAGCTTGTTGAAGGAAAGATCTTGCAATAGAGAGACAGAAAATAGAGGAAGAAATCTGAAGGAAAGAACTTGAAGAAAAAGAAAGGTCCGAGTAGAAGCTGACAAAAAGAGGGAAGAGGAGAGAGACACTACACAACCACTAACAACTCAAGAGAAACTTGAAAAATCAAGGGAGAACCTATAAAAAGCACTCCAAATACTAGATCAGGCAAGGAGAGACGAGAATAGAGTAGAGGAAATCACATCCAAAGCCTCGGTAAGCTAAGAAAAAATAGTGGGTCAGAAGCTTAAAGCAATTGATCATCAAAGAGACCAAGGCAAGATAGGAAAAAGAAAGGAAGGAAGCTCAAGTAAGACTTAAAGAACAAGCCAACAAAGAAGCCGGGTAGATTACTACAAGCAAGAAGAGAGGATGAGCAAATTACTACAAGCAAGAAGAGAGGATAAGCAAATTACTACAAGCAAGAAGAGAGGATGAGTAGAAATCTCAAGAGAGAGAAAAAGATGAAGTTGAGCAAAAGGCACAAGAATACCAAAAGTGCCAGAGGGAAGAGGTGGAGAAAGAAAAGGGTGAAGTCAAAAAAGCAAGAAAATAAGTTGAGGAGGAGGGCAGAAAAAGGACTCAAGAGAGAGAAAAAGAAGAAGCTGAGCAAAAGGCACGAGAAGCGGAAGTACCAAAGGGAAGAAGTGAAAAAATAAAAGGGTGATTCAGCCAAAAAAACAAGAAAAGAAGTTGAGGACGAGGGCAAAAAAAGGATGATTGAAGAAAGCTCCCAAGGGGGGTCAGTCCAAAAAATCCCGAGAACCATCTCCATAACTAAAGCTAGGGAGGAAGACGAGATATAACCTGCACACTACAACAAGCACTCCTCCAGGGAAGCAGGTATAGGTATAGGTATAATTTTACAAGGGTAAGAACAACACAACCAAAGCTAGACAAAGTGCCTTATGCAAGGTTGCCCCGCTACTGGAGCTAAGGCTTGAGATTAAAGTATTGGGGCATAGCTAAAGGAAGCTTCATTGAGGGTAGGGCTTACAACAAGTGATAACACACTTGCTAGGGATCTAGCCACTTCAGTAGCTTCTTAGATAGCATTAGATGTATAGATAGTAGTCTAGCAGTGTGTGGATAATAATGGTCATGCCCAGCTCGCCAAGTGTGTGTGGACATTAGTACTAGGTTAACTTATCACTTATAGAATGTGTTGTTTTTTGTGAAGGGGGAATGAAGCTAGCTATGGATCTTCTCTACATTGTGTGAGATATATTAAAATGAGAGTAATTAGGGTCTATGTGTGTTTCCTCTAGTCTCATCTATTCTCTTTTTGTGGTATCATAGCCTGGTGCTCTCATTCTAGGGTTTTATAAGTGTGAGAAAAAGTGGTGAAGAAGAATTTATTTGGAGCAAGGAAGAAGCTATAAAGCAGAAACCAGAAGCAAATCATAGTCCTTGGCCAAGAGGTGAGTTAAACAAACCCTTCCCTTGTGGATTATACATATTTGGAAGCCAAAGCAGTAAGCAAAGTTGAAGCTCTCTATTGAAGCTTGCAAGTGAATATATGAAATGTGTTGATTTCCAAACATATGATGAAAACATTACAATTTGCCTAAACAATGATAGCTTTCGTTGTGCTTCTCATAACCCAATTGTGTCATAATAGACAGAAAGCTTATTTTGTGTAGATCTATTTAGACTACTCAAACATTGGATTTAGAATTCTGTAGCTCAAGTTATGAACATAACAAAATAAGGGTGTAGAGTTGGGATGCCTGCTACAACATTTAGTTGAAGTGTTGATGGTATGTTGCAGGCTAAACTTGACAAATTGGAATGTATGAATTGCTATTGGTAAAAGCATTTGGTATTGCTACATGGTATTGGAAAGCTCTTGAGAAGGTGATTTACGGGTTGTTATAAGAGGGCATTGATTTGAAGCTTACATAAATTTAACAAGACAATTTTTGGGCTACTTGATGCTTAATGACACAACGTGTATATATGGAGCAAATGATTATATGGGAATGCAATGTGGACATGTACATGGTTTGAGAATGATTTCTTCAATGCTTTTTAGGTTAAAAATTTCTCAAGGCCACTTTTACCATCATGGAACATCCTAAGATTGACCCGAGGTGAGGCACAGGGGTGACGGCCAACACACAACTCCATTGTCTGGACATGGCCCTATCGAGGGAAATGTATTGCCCCATCAAGTTGATCATCGCATGGTTCTTTTTTATAGACACCGAGTTCAAGCCATTCAATATCGATACATGCTTCATACTTGCTCAAGCGGGCAATGTTGTCGCCATCCTTGATCATGTCTCACGGCTCGAGCGGCAGCTCACTGTGATAAATGGGGGCCTAGCCCGAGACATGGCTCTCTACCTCTCATGGTTTAGGCCTAGATGGCCACCCTTTGCATGCTACGTCCTGTGAGATAGCGTGCAAGCCGAAGAAAGCCATGTCCATTGGGGCAGGGGTAGCTAGGGACCTCATGGTGGCGGCAGGCAGGAGGGGGGGTATGTTGATGGGGTGGGGGGTAGATGGGGTGGGAGACACAGCTGCAGGGTTGGGGGTACGTTGATAGAACTGAGGGGAGATGGTGAAATTACTGAAGATACAACATATATCACTATGGCTAGAAATCATTTGTGCAACCTAACATTAATATTGCTAATTTTGACATGCCCACCATTTACAAAGCTTAAGTGATAATGATAAGCCATCTTAACTTGAAGGTAGAGCATATAAATAACTACTCTCTTGTCAAACCTTGGACCCAACAATGCTTTTCTTCATAATTTTTTCTAATACACTAAAAATGGTGTGGGTCACTAAGTTTTCGAGCAATAAGCCGCAACTAGCTTTAGAGCTAGATTTGATAGACCGCCCTTTATGAAGCTTAAGTGATAATGGCATGGTGTCTTGACTAGAAGGTTTAGCATAGAAAGGACCACGCTCCTGTCAAGCCTTGGACCCAGCTAAGTTTTCTTCATAGTTTTCAAGTAAGCTTAAAATTGCTCAAGTATGAGGCATGTGGTATAGTGGGCTCTACATTTACTTTTACGTAAAACAAAACTATAAGAAAAAAAATCATCAACAAAGTCTTAATTATAGAAAGAAAACAAAACTTCAAAAAAAGCAATTAGACTATTTGAGGTTGTTGGAACAAGCCTCTTTGAGACACACGTATGGTACAAACATGGCCTAAATGTTAAATTTGGCCCTGATAATCATGACACCAACATGTCCTCTGATCTTGAAATTTACGCTGATCATCGGAATCAAGTGAAGAGACTTCGTGTGATGACTCTCTAAGATAAGGGTTAGGTGTGCTGATGGTGCTCTAGGAGGCATGTGCATAGAGGAATTAGAGTCACTATCCTAAAGAATGAATGTATTAGTAAAAAATAGTTCTCTCTCTCTCTCTCTCTCTCTCTCTCTCTCTCTCTCTCTCTCTCTCTCTCTCTCTCTCTCATACATGCATGCGCACGTAAGGAGAGCTATTGATATACATCCTTGGAAAGATGCTTAGTGAATAAGCATCTTTCACTTGGCATGAGTATCCTATTGCGTGCTTATTTGATATGCATATGTGTCATGGACGCATAGGCATACCATGCATTCATATACCATGTCAAGAGATAGTACCTAAGAGTAGATTTCTTAGAGACATGTATAAGTATTGGCTCTTTGACACTTTAATAAGACCAATAGCCATGTATGGTGCAGCCTCTTGGGGGCCCCAAGAGAGCAACATATAGAGGTTGTCAATGATGATGTTATTATGATTATTAGTAAGCCAAGAGAGGAACATAGAGAGGTTGTAAACAATGATGTTATTATGATTAGTAGTAAACCAATGGTCCCACCACATGTTCAATGTCTCTATGTGTGTGTGTGTGTGTGTGTGTGTGTGTGTGTGTGTGTGTGTGAGTACATACATATTCAACGTCTATGTATGTGTCCATGTGTGTATAAATATGCAACTTGAAGGTATGAGTGCGGGTGGTGGAACTAAATATTTGGTTATTATTGTTTTCCACCTTCTCTAATTATGTGATAGTATTGATGTATAATTTCATAACATGCCATAACTTGTCCATATTAAAAAAATTTAGGAGAAGCTCAAGGAAAACTACAAAAGTGAAGAAGCTCTCTCATCCACCACACCAACTTTAGCTAAGGCCTCATGGGAGCATTTTAGAGATGAAGTAAGGTCAAAAAAGAAATTTCTACATCAACAATATGCAACGAGTGAGAGGCTTAAGAGAGGACAATTTCATCATTTTGACAAAGGAGGAATAAAATAATTTAAAGCAAGATGTGTAAGTCGAAGGAAAGAGATTGGGTGCCCATGGGACCACAAAGATCCAAGTGGATGAGTTGAATAGGGTGAGTGGTGTGTCTTGGATCTAAGCTTTGGTGATGGGCTTTACCATGCATAGATACACCCTTAACAAAAATCAATGGGTGTAAGATGGAACTCCTTCTGTGACACTCTAGTCAATCATGGCTATCCTTGTACAGAATTCATATTGCTTATTGACCATGACAATGAACTCTTATGAGCCGGAGTAAGTGTAGAAGGGCAATTACCCATGGTTATGGAGTTGGTTGTAATTGACTCAATCAATATGTGAGCAAGGAAAGATAAGAGGGGTGCCTGAGCCATCCCATAATCAAAGGGATTGTAATGCCTAATTGGCGCATTTGTATAGAAAGGGACTTCCCGACTTATGAAGGCTAAGGAAATATAGAATCTCGCTTCTTTGTTATCTCCTTCTTAGGGCATTTAGTTTATATATATGCGTGTGTGAATATATATATATATATATCTCTTATGACACCTTGTCCATCATTTTTGGGCTTCATTTTGAGTTTCTTAAGGTATCGGTGAAACCCTTGGGAAAATTAAGGGGATCAATTGATGCCGGCCGAGAAAAGATCAAGGGAGGATTATCATGATGCAGAAGTTCTAATTTAGAAAGGATTAAGGAAGGTCACTCACCAGTGGCGCTGCCGGCCATGGATGGAGTTGGCAGCTAGTCGACGAGATCACCGCATGAAATGCGACTCTCAGCTTCTTGTCTTCGGAATCGCCACCTAGATCAGGCACTCAAACCGTCCTCACTAGGAACGTAACAACAAGATGCTTCTGTCTGCAGGCCCCGCTGGTCGCATCATCATCATTCTCGACATTCTGAAAAGCAGCAAAAGCTCAACCTCCACCATTTTTATCAGAGATTCTTTAGGTAGATATGCTCTCTTCATCGCCTTTTCCCACGAAAAGAAACCTGTTTGTGCCAGCCAAGAATGCAACGAACTAAACCCTACACTAATTCTAGATCCCCAGCAAGGTCATGCCGTTACCTTTGCGGCGAGTTTGAGGAAGCTGCATTGGATTAAGAAAGCAAGATCTGCTGCACATATGACTAACCCTTAGAACATGTGCCCTAACCGTGGGCGTTGATAAAGCTTAAGGTTGCTGCAGTTCACAGAGTGCAGCAGTACATTAATTTGCAGATTTGAGGGAAGGGCTTCTTTATATTGTACAAAATCTGTATAAGGCCGGCGTCTATGCATGATTCCCATAGACAGGATCGTTATTAGGGCTTTGCAGTAGTACACTAGCTAGTCTACTGGCGAGTACGCTTGAGCATGACAACCCTAGTCGAAGATGAAGAAGATTTTCCGTTTCCGATCAATTAACATGAAGGTCTGAGAGCCATGGAAGTTAATTTCTAGCAAGTCTTGCCTTTGCGTCTTGTATAATACATGCACATCTTCTTCATGTCCGATTCTCCATGCTTAATTTTTTCCTTTTCTTTCTGGTTAGCAGGACGTCTTCGCCGATAACGAGGAGAGGAAAGAAAAGGCTTCTAATTTGGGATCATCAGCAAGGCGGCCTGATCAGACTGTATCAGCAGGCAAAGCGAATTTTGTAAAAGCAGCCAACACGGGACTCCATCGTAGAGGATTTAATCATCAACCCACGTCCAAGAGCAAAGCAGGTGGCGTTTTAACGAAGGATCATCACAACAAGACAAACAGAGCTGGGCGGCTGAGCCTGCATGCTGAAGAGAACCCCAGACTGGGGCGCAATCTTCCCAAGCAGAATGAAGGGGAGCAGATTGCCGCTGGATGGCCTTCGTGGCTAACCGCCGTCGCCTGTGAGGCTCTCAAAGGCTGGATCCCCAGGCGAGCGGATGCTTTTCAGATGATTGATAAGGTAGGCCTGCTAATTAATTCTGGCTTCTGCCACTGCTGCGAGCTACTTGATCAAATAAATCGTTAAGCTGATGATCAAATGTTTTAATTCAACGAGCAGATGATTCCGTAGCTTATCAAATTTTGACCATAATGAGTAACTTTACAAGACCTGTCACCATGACTAATTACCTGTCACCATGATTAATTGGATGCCTGTCATGGCCTTTTGATCCTGGTCTTAACTTCTATTGCAATTACGGATGATTTTTGTCAAGTAAAGACTGAATTATTATATTGATCCTGATCCGTTTCTGCACTAGATTGGGCAAGGCGCTTACAGCAACGTATACAAAGCTCGTGATATCGAGAATGGAAAGGTGGTTGCCATGAAGAAAGTGAGATTCAATACTTTGGAGCCTCGAAGCGTACGATTCATGGCCCGTGAGATCAAAATACTAAGGCGACTAGAGCATCCTAATGTAGTGGCGCTACAAGGCCTTGCCACATCCAGAATGTCGTGCAGTCTTTACCTAGTGTTTGAGTACATGGACTATGATCTGTCTGCCATCGTCAGCACTCCTGGCGTCACTCTTACAGAAGCACAGGTTAGTAGTGGCATTTCCCTTTACTAATTTGCACAGCTAGCTGGTAGAAGTTTTCTTGAAGAAAATTAAAATAAATTTGCACATTGATATATTATGAAATCTTACCCTACATCCAACTTTGATTTAGCCTCGTTTAATTGTTTTTATGTTGCTTCTATTGACCATAGATTGCTAACATAGCACGCGTATGGCTTCTTCCTTCTATTGACCATAGATGATTAACGTACTACGCATAGGGCTTCTTCCTACTATTCACATCCCATGCTTGAGTTGATCCAACCTCTAAGTACCCTTAAGCCCCTTCTTTGTACTGCTTCTAATCACATGCAAGTTCAAATCTTAAATCCTTCCTTGCCTAGTGCTTGACAAAAATTTAAAAACCTTTAACTAGATGTTTCATTTTAATTAAGAGTTTTAATTAAGAGAAAAAAGAAAGAAGTCCAATCGGGAAGGTCCAATCGGACGATCCGACTCTCCAATCGTCCGATCCTGCTCTTAAATCGCCTCCAATCTCCAATTTTTACACCTCCAATCGCCAATCGCCAAATTGGATCGTACTCATTAGCATAACTTCAATCGTCAAGTCTCCAATCGGCTGATCGTTGTCTCCAATCACCTTAAGTCTAATCGTCCGCCCCAACATGCCACCATGCGATCACTAGTCAAGCCAAGCGATATGATCGATCGACCAATTGCCTTCCATCACTTATGCCACGTCATCAAAGCCAAATACAAAAACACGAACGTGCAAGCGATCGAAGAGTGGAAAATGCTGCATCCTGCCCCACCACCTCCGTCGAGAGACGATTGACCAGGTAGTGATCTTTCGATGCTGTATTATTGGATAATAGTGTAGTGTTTGGACCTGTGGCTGGATTGTAATTTGTGTGTGGTGCAAGATCACACGCGCGCACAAGAATTAGGGTGTATTGTAGTTTCATTTATAGGTCTTGGATACACAGAGAGGCCGCTTGCCCTCTGGTGTAGTGTGTGGTCCAGTGTATTTCCAGTAAGAAGAGGAGCTTTTTGTTGCGCTTATTTTCTGCTAGTGTGCCGCGTACAGGGCCCTCATTGCAAAAGTAGTATTATAGGATGTCCGTTGTGATTACATTTCTGTCAACGTTGCATTGCATACACTGTTGGATGCCTGGCAGTGATTATTTACAGGATTGAAAAGAGTGGAACCGCATTGGAACATCAAGGCGTTGCAGATTTGGCCATCAAGGCAGTCATTCCAGGGAGTGATTGTTTACAGGATTGAAAAGAGTGGAACCGCATTGGAACAGCAAGGCATTGCAGATTGAATGCCTTGGCCATTGCAGGTGGATACATTACATTAATCGAGGATTACAAAAGTCCTTGGAAGCACAAGTTGCTGCATTGGAACACCCCAAGGGAGAAAAGAAGGTCCAAGAGCCCAATGCAGAACCATACACTACTATAGGCCTCAATGAAGCCAAGGATAGCTACATAGACAAAGAGAGCTTACAAGCGGTGGGGGGTAGCATCCTTAGGTTCCACTTCTGGTATCCCGTCACCTAGCTCAACTATGCCCACTGTGTGCCCACACCAGAGTGTAGGAAGCTTGCACTTGAAAACCAACAGCAAGATAAGCTTTGGACAAGATAGGGATGCTGCCTATCTTGGAGCTGCTCTGCCACCATGGGGCGTGGACCTCGAAAGATGCTTTGAGGCCAAAGCCACTTACAACTAAAAGACAAAGTGTGTGGCCATAAGCTCATATGAAAAAGAGGCACCGAAACATATTATCAAAATCACCCTAGATCTAGTCTGGCAGGTGTTGAATATGCCCACAATGACCAAAGATTGGGACAAGAAAATTAGCACCTTGGCTGAGAAGAGTGAGTTCTTCAAGACCACTCAGCAAAAGCCCTACTGGAGTGAAATTATCTTACCATCAGTTGTGGTGATGCCCTACAAGATCTATCATACATATCTATCATTTTACAAATCCTACAAGACCACCTAAGCAAATGTGAGCATCTTGACTAGGTCCAATAAAGCCTTGAGGATGTGTCAGAACCCCCAACAAGCAAGGGAGAACTTTGTGGGGGGCATCCATTACGAGGTAGTGAGGACATGCAAGCTGAAAAACCCCAAGGAGTTGTATCTTGGGATCTCAAGGCTCTACTCACTTGGATTATTCATCAAGGCATGCAGGGCACAAAGAGGTTGCCCCCACCATTGCCAAGGCCAACTAGTTCCAACTCCAATAGAGGAATTGAAGCCCCAACAAACCCCTACAGGTGAATAGGAGCCTAGTAAAAAAAAGTGAACATGAAGGCACACGTCCATGGGTTTATTGATCCAATTACCCAATGTTCACAAAATCTTCACCAAATGTCCATAATCATAGTCTGAACAACCTATTCCAAGAGGAAGAGACACTCACTTCCATCTTGTCCGCACCTGTTCACATTGGTGCTTTTACCTGAGACACAACACTCCCCTAACGATGTGTCTTAACATCCCACATCCAAACAAAAGAAGAAGAAAGTTATTTGTCATTATCAATAAGCAAGGCCAAATGAAGAGGCTGAAAGATAAATATTGACACAGAAGAGGCCAAATCATGGAACAATTAGGCTCAAAGAAGTATAAGTAGAGGGAGAAAACCAAGTTCCATTGCAACCTATAGATATATACAAGAGACCAAGGAGAAGAACCAAGAGGACACCAAAGTAGAAGACAAAGGTAGGATCCCAACTCAATGGTCTGGCCAATTCAAAATGCTTTCCAAAGAGGCAAAACAGGTCTAAAAAGAGGAGGCAACCCCCTCCACTTGAGAGCCAAAGGTGAAAGAGGCCTATGCTGAATCAATTATCTTTAGCACTCTTAAATTACTGCAAGCCCACACCTCTAAAACATAATAGTTTGAAGCACAGGTTGAGAAAAGAGAAAATCAACACATTCAGGGCTTAAAAGAATTATTGGAGACCAAGTACGAGAAACTTATGCATTCTTATATCCAATAATAGACTTTAGTTTCTGTAGAAACACAAAAGGTTGACACTTTATAAAGTCACCTGGACAAGGCCAATGCCTATCTTTAAAAAAAGGAGGAGACTAATAGAAAGCTCAACATAGAGCTGAACAAGGCCTATGGGAAGCTGAGCTAGGGCTAAGAATTCAATTAAAAACTATCCAAAAAGCTCTTGAGATCACAAATGCAAGCATGAAGTCTTATCTAGGGCTAAGAATTCAATTAGAAACTATCCAAAAAGCTCTTAAGATCACAAATGTAAGCATGAAGGCTTATCTAGAAGCCAAGGATGAGAGAATGAGAAGATTAGAGGTAGAGGTGGCGGCACTAAAGAAAAAGGAAGTTGGAAGCCCCTTAACTCTCTTTTGTCCATCTTTAGAGCTAGATGAAGACAAAGAAGCTGTCCTTAACTAAATAGCCAATAAGCTCTCAGAGCTTGTGTACCAAAGCCACCGCCCACCGAAGTACTTCAAATTGGGTAGGCACGCACTCGGCCATATTGTAGCATTATATGGTAGTGATGTGTGTGAACACACTTAGGACCTTCGGGGTACTTTTTTCCTCACTAGGAGGTTTTTTTTCCTATGCGTATGTACACCCTCTTATCTACTCATTTTGGGGTGTATACTTATCTTTTGTATGTGGCACACATTTGTTCATTCTAATCTAGTGAGTTTGTGTGCTCTTAAACTTCTAGCAAGAGATGGCTAAGGTTCCTTATGCATCAGCAGAGTTGGCAGTTTGATGTATGCTATGATAGCTACGAGGCCCGACATTGCATTTGCAGTGGGAGTTGTTAGCAGGTACATGGCAAATCCAAGCAAGAAGCATTCGGAGACAGTGAAGGGTTTGATGCGTTACTTGCGAGGTACGCAAGAGATGTGCATATTCTTTGGTAGACGAGATGCATGTGTACTGGGCTACACAGATGCAGATTATGCAGGTCACCCTGACACGAGGAGGTCTACTTTTGGCTATGTGTTTACCTTTACTGGAGGTGCAGTGTCATGGATGTCACGTGGACAGAAGTGTGTTTCACTCTCTACCACAAAGGCTAAGTATATTGCAGCCACAGAGGCATGCAAGGAAACCATTTGGCTTAGTCGGCTAGTGGGAGATTTGGGAGTTATAGTTGATACTCCTGTGTTGCATAGTGACAGTATGAGTGCTATACAGCTGGCATGAAATCCGGTCTTTCATGCAAAGACCAAGCACATAGAGGTCAAGTATCATTTCATCAGAGAGGTACTTGACGACAAGCGGCTTAAGCTTATTAAGGTGCATATACAGATGATAATCCTGCAGACCTTTTGACGAAGGGTCTAGCATCTGAGAGATTTGCATGTCTCAGAGAGATGATGGGCATTGGGTGAGCACTATGCTCGCATGTACCACTCTCGCTTAGAGCCACATTGGCCTTTAAGTGGGAGGTTGTTGGGGATAAAGGTCCCTGTATATGGGTATCTTAGCCCATCATATATAAATGGAATAATAGAAGATAAGGTAGTTTTTGCTACCACAAAAAAAAAAGGTTGTGTCGTCTCTCTCTCCTACTCTCCTTGTGTGCTTACCGCTTCCAACTGCTCACACACGGCAAGGTAACCATGATCCGTTGGGACGGGGAGTGCTCTCGACTTTGATCCTCTGCCCTACCAACTTCTTCCACAACAAGTATTTTCACACCCCCCACGACCTAGTAAGTCTTCCCCTGCCACCACTGAACTACCACCAGAACTCAACCCACCAAGAATATGGATTGGACTCCCAATCGAAAATGATCTACAATGGTGGCAAGCCCACATATATCCCATGGTCCACACCAATCTCATATTCTTGGAGGCATGGAAAGCTCTTGGAAAACCCACACTAATAAAAGAAGACACTTACATTCAAATATCACATGAAATGCGTCTAATGAGTGGGGTATTTCATTCCTAAAATTTCTATTGGAAATAACCAGTTGGAGTGTAGATTTCATGTTATAGATGCAGGAGGCACTCCATGGCCGGATTATCATTAGAAAAGAATGGATTGATGCCACTCACTACCAAACGAATTGGCGTGAAAAAATGGCCACCATGGAAATCAAGGGCCAGAAGGCCACAATCCTCTTGTGTCCCCACAAGAGGAAATCATACACACACCCTCGACCCCGAGGGATTGCCCTTCCCCCTCATGCCGCATCCTCATCACTTGCACTTTCCCATGTACCCACACCCCATGCCTCACCAAATCTAGTCAATCGACCACTGTCGACACCATCCATCAATGACCATCAAGCCTCGTCGCCAACATTAACCCTCAACGCTACATCGGCCCCCCACACTGCACGCACCCCGACCTCATATCTTTATCATGATACTCAATGGTGGGTGCCCAAGAATCTTCTTGCCACTCAAGGATTCTACAATGGCTACACAAATCTATGGATTCCCAGACGTCCATTTCTAAAACCCAAGTGCAAGAAGCAAACTAAGCCAACAAAAACCAACCCAAAGCCAAAGCTTCAATGTTGGCTCGTCCCCGACCACCTTCTATTACGAGCACAAGGCTACTATGAAGGTAACATTCGGTCGCCTTTAGCTACCCAAGCATGCCGGCTGTGCTCATCCCACACACCAACTCCCCAAGAAGCCGCAACGATAAAAGGCCCCACGACCACCGGTTTGGCAATCCCAAGCACAACGAAGCTAACAACGTGGGGTGCCTACCAATGTGCTTAAATCTCAAGGCTTCCATGAAGGAAACACACACTTGTGGCTCCCAAAGCCACAATCAAAAGCCTCTCCTCCACGTCGACAACCTAATCATAGCTCCAAGCCTTGTCGACAAAAAAGCCGGAAGCCTCGACAACCACGGACCTTCATCACTCGGCAACGTTGGGTCCCCAATGTCTCTTAGAAGCCCAAGGCTTCCATGATGACAATTCCGTCATTTGTCTCCCATGTCATACCCCTCAGTAGTTTGCCCAAACCACACCCACCATGCCAATACCTATCCAATCGACAAACATGGTTTGGCAGCCACCAACGGGCAGGCAAGTCCCCTCCTCGACAAAATCCTCCAAACTTTGTCGACCAACGGGCAGACAAGTCCCCTCCTCCTTGATAAAATCCTCCGGACTTGCCCACGCCCAACCCATGGGCACTCAAAAGCTCAATTTTCCCACCCCTTTTACCTAACAGAGCCTCATCCAAAAAGCTCCACCCCTCCCCGTCGACTTCATCACCAAACCAAGGGGCAGTGCTACACATGGCTGAGCTTATCTAACCACTCAAAGGTAAACTCACAACTCTCACCACATGGGCCACTCAGTACAAAACCCTTTTTAGGTTGCGACCAATAGGCACATTATAATTTATTTATAATGTGCCTAAGTGATTAGGATCTAGGTGATTAGGACCACGAGCATACCTTTTTCCCCCGCCCATGCACATTATAATTTATTTATTTTTAAGTACCTAAGTGATTAGGATCTAGGTGATTAGGACCACGGGCATACCTTTTTCCCCCGCCCATGCACAACACCCACAAATCTCATTGGGCTTTGTCCTATGCATACACACCGCACAAAGCTTCATCCTCAATAGCCATCCAGGTACATCTCTAGATGGGGAGACTATGGTGGGCACAAACCTGGTCAATGGTATGACCCATCACCTGGATCTTCTTAATCACCCCTGCTTCACACGAATAACTTTGTTTCATGTCTAATCAATCCTACCCTTAACTTTTTCTTTGGCTCCATCCTAGCCATCGACTACCACTCCTATCACCACAGGATCCCAAAGCTTCACTGATAGAAGAAGACAAAACCCCAAAAGAAAAAGAGAGAACACCGCAACCTGATGACTCAACATCCACCATGGGAGCCAAGATACCCATCACGGTGTCTTAACAAAGATGCTAGAGCTTCATGAACATTTCCCGACATACAACATCTCGGAGCACAAGCAATCTCCATGCGTGTTGCCTCCTTGTCCCTCCAGATTTCCTCCCTCGCCACTTACTTACTAACACCGTTATTTTACTAACTCCTCTTTACTCATACCACCTACCACCACTCGGATACTGGTCCTTAAGTATTACATGCTCATCTAAGTACTCTTACTCCTCTAATGAGATGTCCCGTCACAAAGGCGGCAAAAAAAACACAAAAAACAAAATAAAGTGTACAAATGGGGACATCTAAAAAAGCAAACTGATAAGAGCCCATCAGACTAGCTAGATACCAGTACTCCACTAACTTCTTTCCATCATACTAACTTCCCCACCCCCTCTCATTTCCGAAGAGACGGGAGAACCAAGCAAGTGCAAATAAAGTGTACTAATGGGCACATCCAAAAAAGCAAACTGATAAGAGCCCATCAGACTAGCTGGATACTTAATCGTCACCAGTACTCCACTAAGTTCTTTCCATCATACTAACTCCCCCACCCCCTCTCATTTCCGGAGAGACAGGAGAACCAACCAAGTGCGACACTTCCCTACATGCCTCGACAACCCCTCACTGATCACAAGGACACGATTGACTTTACAAAGGGGAGTATGTTAACCACATACTGGGTTAACACATTCCTACGACGACTATGTCCGCACACTTATGTAATGGGATCCGGCACTATATATTGTAAATCTCATCATTTGATGAGAAAAAATCCCTAAAGATTCTCCCAAGTATTGAGCTTCGATCTTGGTCAGCTGATCAAACCATAGAGAAAAGCCTTGTAACTATGTTCTCGGCGCCTCGGGTTACTTACTCTCGAGAAGCCTAGTGGGAAAAGGCTTGGAAACTATAAAAGCCAATTTCTCTTGTTTGTAACTCATTCTCCCATTTGTGCAATACAAGTGGAGTGTTCTCTCTCCCTCTCTCTTGGAACTCTAATCTAGCATGTGTGGTGTGCTTAGGGTTAGGGTTTGGGAGTGATTAGTGTTGATCACTTGTTCCCTCTTGCTTCCTCTCTCCCTCTCTTTCTTGAGTGATTAGGCTAACGCGATTCTCTTCCGCGGAGATCCCACACAATCTTCATGAGAGAGCTTGCATCACCCATAGGATTAGAGCAACTGCCTCGGTGTGACAACACGTGCGGGAGAATGGCGGTGATGAGCGGTACGGTGGAGCTTTTAAGCCATGCTCGAGTGTGCGACAGATAGGCAACTTCCCACGACACATTAGGGTAGGGTTTCCTTAATAGTGTTGTACATAAGAATTTGCCAACAAATGGAGAAGTAAAGAGAAGACAATGCCTACTTTTTCAACAGAGAGTAGGTTGCATACCACGACGATCTAGAGTTAGATGTGAGCATAATGACCTTGATGACTCGCTAATGGAGATCAAAATGGGCCACCAAGGAAGGACAAAGGTTCATAAGGGGGTGATAAGATGAACCCGAAGAAGCCAAGCAAAAAAGAGGATTAGACGATTCTAGGAAAGACGAGGGCAATGGGCCAAAACCAAAGCACAAAATTGAAGCCAAGGAAGCTGAGAGCACGATAAATTCTAGCCAGCAAAGCAAAGAAGAACACAAAATAGATGGCTCACACACAGATAAAGGCAAAGAGAGGGTTGGACAAAGGAGATGACACTCTTTGAGAGCTGCCACCATCAATTAACTCTCCGAGACCAAACCCACAAAGAAAGGGACCCGAAATTCAGACTACCAAACCCAAGGAAGACCCATGGCTAGTAATGACATATTGGAACATCCCGCCCACTGAATGGTATCAGACTGAAGATGAGCAAACCTCTAAGGAGGATGTTTATGATGCCACCAAAAGGCATCAGGTACTATAGCATGACAACATCACAAGGTACAATAAGCTAATCTATACAATTGCAGAATACCATAAGCCCCATCAGAGGCCACCCAGCACAAATGACGAATGGACATGCCACTATTAAAGGCTTATCTAGGAGCCCGATGGAAATAGTTATGGGAAAATAATCTAAATCAACTGAGGGCTCGTTTCACATAACCCACAAAGGCAAATTTCTATACTCAAGGTACCATACAAAATTAGCCAAGATGGAGACTTCTCTGGTTCCGCAACAAGGGCTGAGTTTATAGAGACACTTACAAGGAAAGAGACACTTACAAGGTACCATACAAAATTAGCCAAGATGGAGACTTCTCTGGTTCCGCAACAACAAGGGCCAAGTTTACAAAGACACTTACAGACATGCCCCCTACCGCCTAAAGGATTCATCCACAATATATGGAAATACCCACGATCTACAACTAGAGTGAGTATTCAAATAAGCTCCAATACAATGAATATCTAGTCAACTTTCTGAAGCTTTCTGAAGCTGCCATCATTGCACATGGAGAACAAATGGATAAGTATTAGATGCAACAAGTGATGAGATTCCTTTTGGAAGAACATTACAATTCAGAGGATTTCCATGTGCAAATGACCTACAAAATCTTTGCAGATCTTCTAATTTTCTTGGAAAATTATGAGAATGTAAAGATAAACAAGGGATGGAATATTTATTATGAGCATCCTCTCACCAACAACTGGCATTTGACTTTGCCATCGGCCCAACCCACCAACAGATCTACAACAGGTACTACGAAGCAAGTCCGATACCTTCCAAGCCATCATCTACAGACCTTCGAGGAGTGCTTCTTGACAAATTTTTTGCAAGCAGGAATGTCGAGAATTTTCCAACCATTTTCTATCAACCCACTCCTCTAATTTGAATCTCTCCACAATTTTTCTACCAACAAGATGGTCTTTTGATAAACCACCTCCGACGAAGGAAGCTCCTTGTATGTACCTCTTCATAATCCCCACCCTATCTTAGGTGTTTCACATTATACAAAGCCAAAGGCCTACCACTGTAATAAAAGCCAGCTCATGTAAGGCTCGAGTTGTATGAGGAACATGTTTTGGCCACCCCATAAGTGTGGGCAGCTAGGCAAAGCCCACTTGTATATAAGAGACTTATGGGAGTGTGTGTAGACTTTTTTTATAATACAATCTACATTTGAGCTCATCCTTCATTCTTGCCTGTCTTAATCTTTTATTAATTCTTGCATGCTTTCATTCTTGCACGCTTTCATGTTTAGGTTAATCAAATGCTATCGAGTCTTGTTGAGTTGCTTACTTACATGTGTGAGTGCATGAGTGTGTGTGCGCTTAAGGTAAGCTTGCTTAATTCTTGCTTGTGACCTGAAAATATGCATCGATAGATTTACCATTCTGGGATAGTTCTAAGAACTCGTTTATCTTATCTTCTTTGTACCCTGGTGGAGAATATCTTTGGAGCAAATACATCTTCAAATCGTCCCACTTTAGTTGGTTTTGATTAAGGTGGTTGGCTTCAACATGGTTCTTCCAACTTGAACGAGCTAGACAATCCAATTACGAATAACTTTGGCCAAATTATTCCCTTCACCACGAAAAGGTGCTAGTTGAGATTTGTGCAAAGCTTCATGAATGTCACTATCAAGCTCTTCTACCAAGTGGAAAGATTTATCTATACGGCTTATGGTGACTATTCTAAAAAACGATAATCATGCATTTAAAGCTTTGAGAGAGGTGATTTGCAGAGTAAAGGCAAAAGAAAAGATTTTTTTATTTACTCAAAATCTCTTATTACATGTCAAAAGGGAATTTATCTAATCCTTGATTCTAAACAAGCAAAAATTTATATATTGTCCCATAATTACAAAGTTTTGATAGCAAAGATATGAACCTAAATGATTTAATCTAGATAAATATCCATCTAGGGGTAATGATTTCATCCCTTAATCCTATATTTTTTAACTAAACTGAGTTTTTCGGTATGATCATAACTAAACTCAATTTGAAAGTATAAAATGGGAGAAAATCTAAGCTAACCTTGATGATGAATTTTTCTTCAATGTCAATCGAGTGATGAGGCCACATAAGGAGTTTGATGAGGCCACATAAGGAGTTCTTCGTAAGGTTATCCAAATTAATAATCCCTAAATTTGAGACAATATGTAGCTATCCTTTCTTTATCATCATTTGTCATATACTAGAAAGAGATGCTAATAGCCTAATACTCATTAGGCTATTATCAATGTTCAATTTGATGTTAGGGGCTATTACTATGTCGCACAACTATACGTTTAATATTTTGAATTTAAACACATTGCTCAACAAAAGAAAAATCTTTATTTATATATCAATCTTATTTATGCACAACATCGTCTTTTGCGTCGTCACATATATCTTAGGTTTAGTACTTCATTTCTCACATGACAGGTCCTATGATACCGTCTGTGGTTATTAAAATTAGGGGAAGTAAGGATCTGGCTTCTAGGGATAAAGAAGCTAATAGCTTCAAAAATTCATCTATGAGCTATAAGGTATGTAGACACAGATCTCGAGGGATGCAATACTAAGAAACCTTATGTATCACATGCATTCAATGGGGTATTTAAAAAACCCCTTACCTGTGAATTTCTCGTGAATAAATTGAACCCCTTTTTCTTTATAGACTTATGGGTTTTTTTTAAATCAATTTTTAAAAACCCTTCTGTAAATGTATTTCTATAAATTTACCTTAAAATTTTGAATTAAAAAATCCTTCTGTAAATGTATTTCTATAAATTTACCTTAAAATTTTGAATTAAAAAATCCTTTCATTTGAACTCACATGCTATACTCACATATTTTTAGGCGAACCCCCCGAGCCATAGATGCACATAGCTGGAGCCTCTTTATTATTCCAAATTTATAGCAAATCATAGTTACACAGAGATTGTCTCTGAGAATTCTTGCCTAATGGGGCAATGAGCTTAAGTGTGACCAAACTTTCCAAGAGTGAGAGTAGGGTCCACATATACACACTTGCAAAGTTTGGTCACCACATCAGAGCACATTTGGTTGTAATGTGCATTCTATTTATCTAGTTTCCAATGTATCATGACCTTATAGAGCCCCTCAAAATTAGGCCTTTGGCTTGCATTTTGAAACTAGTTGTGCTCCGATGATTACCAAAACTTACAAGAGTGAGGATGGGGTTTACATATACACACTTGCAAAGTTTGGTCACCATCGGAGCACATTTGTTTGTGTAATGTGCAATCATTTTTCCAATTTTTAATGTATAGTGGCCTTAGACAACCCCCTCAAAATGCCCACACATTGCTACCAAATGTGCTCTCATGTGGTGACCAAACTTTGCAATAGTGAGGGTGGAGTCCATATTTACATACTTGCAAAGTTTAGTCAACTATCGGAGCACATTTAGTTGTGTATGCCGAATGCTTAGTTGTAATGTGTATGCCAAATGCTTAGTTTTCAATGGGTTAGTCGTTAGTTTTCAATGTGTTGTGGCCTTAGAGAGTCCCTTCGAAATTGTTCCTTCGACCTACACATTGCAACCAAATGTCTTTCGATGAGACCAGACTTTGCAAGAGTGAGGGTGGTATCCACATATACACATATGCAAAGTTTGGTCAACATCGGAGCACATTGGTTGCAATATTCATGCCAGACACCTCAGTTTCAATGTGCCACAGTCTTAGAGAGCCTCGTGGAAATTGGGCACTTGACTCGCACATTGTAACCAAATGTTCTTTGATGGTGAAAAAACTTTACAAAAGTGAGTGTGGGGTTCACACACACACACATAAAGTTTGATTGCATCATCATCTTATGATGTGCATGCGAGATGCTTAGTTTTCAATGTGTCGTGGCCTTAGAGAATCTACTTGAAATTGGGCCTTTGTACTGGACATTGGAACTACAAATGCATTGATGGTGACCAAAATTTTTTAAGTGTGTATGGGATCCACATATACATACTTACAAAGTTTGGTCACCATCAGACCACATTTGCTTGGTTTTCAATGTTTCATGGCCTTAGAGAGCCCCCTCGACATTGGGCCTTTGGCCCACACATTGTAATCAAATGTGCTCCGATGGTGGTGACCAAAATTTACAAGAGTGAGGGTGGGGGCCACATTATACACTTGTAAAGTTTGTTCACCATCGGAGTACATTTTCTTGTAATGTGTGTGCCGGATGCTTAGTTTTTAATGTGTCATGTGGGCATTAGAGAGCCCCCTCAAAATTGGGCCTTTGGCCCACACATTGCAATCAATTGTACTCTAAGGTGACTAAACTTTGTAAGAGTTAGGGTGGATACAAATATACACGCCTACAATCTGTGTTCCATTTGGTTGCAATGTGCATTCCATTTGCCTTGTTTTCAATGTGTTGTGCACTTTTGGAGCCCCCTCGAAATTGGGCCTTTAGCCTGCACTTTGCAACTAAAAGTGCTCTGATGGTTACCATACTTTGGAAGAGTAAGGGTGGGGCATGCATATATACACTTGAAAAGTTTGGTCACCACATCATAGCATGTTTGGTTGTAATGTGTGACCCATTTTTCTGGTTTTCAATGTGTCGTGGCCTTAGAAAGCCAACTCGAAATTGGACCTTTGGTCCATACATTTTTATAATAAAATGTGCTTCAATGTTGATCAGCATTTGCAAGTGTGTATATGACGTCCACATACACACACTTACAAAGTTTCGTCAACATCGGAGCATATTTGGTTGCAATGTGCGACCCATTTGCATGGTTTTTAATGTATCATGGCCTTAAAGAGGCCCCTCATGAAATTGGGCCTTTGGCTAAAAAATTGCAACCAAATATGCTCCGATGGTGACCAAACTTTGCAAGAGTGAGGGTGGGATCTACATATACACACTTGCAAAGTTTGGTCACCATCAGAGTATATTTGGTTATAATGTGCAACCCATTTGTCTGGTTTTCAATGTGTTGTGGCCTTAGAGAGCCCACTCGAAATTGGGCCTTTGGTCTGCACATTGCAACCAAATGTGCTTTGATGGTAACCAAAATTTTCAAGTGTGTATATGGGGTCCACATATACACACTTGCAAAGTTTCGTCACCATTAAAGCACATTTGGTTGTAATGTGTGACCTATTTACCTAGTTTTCAATGTGTCATGACCTTAGAAAGCCCCCTCAAAATTAGGCCTTTTATCCACAAATCACAACCAAATGTGCTCCAATTATGATAACCAAACTTTGCAAGTGTTTATACATGGACGTGGACCCCACCCTCTCTACTAAAGTTTGGTCACCATCAAAGCACATTTAGTTGCAAAATATGAACAAAATGTGCTCCATGTGGTGACCAAACTTTGCAAGTGTGTATATGTGGGGACCCTCACTCTTGCAAAGTTTGGTCACCATTGGAGGAAATCTGGTTACAATGTGTGAACCAAAGGCCCAATTTTGAGGGAAGTCTCTAAGGCCATAACACATTAAAAACTAAGCATCTGGCACATACATTACAACTAAATGTACTCCAATGGTGACCAAACTTTACAAGTATGTATATGTGGACACCATTAAAAACTAAGCATCTAGCGTGTACGTTACAACTAAATGTACTTCGATGGGTGACCAAACTTTACAAGTGTGTATATGTGGACACCATCATCGCTCTTGCAAAGTTTGGTCACCATAGAAGCATATTTGATTCCAATGTGTAGGCCAAAGTCCCAATTTTCAGGGGGCTCTTTAAGGCCATGACACATTGAAAACCAGGCAAATGGGTCACACATTGAAAACCAGGCAAATGGGTCACACATTGTTGCAACCAAAATGTGCTATCATGGTCATTTCTTAGCGTTTAATTTTATATTTACCCATTTTTCTAAGTTTTTCAAACAAACCCCCTTATTTGGGTCCACCCCACCCACTTTCTAGTGGTGTATCCGTTTTCTACTTCAACCAAATCCATAGGCACAACCAAAACCCCATCCAGTCCCCTGGATGCAGCCTTGGGGAATGCACTACTAAGAAACCCTATGTATCACATGCATTCTAGGGGTATTTAAAAAACCCCTAACCTGTTAATTTTTCATAAATTAAATGACCCCATTTTCTTTATGCAATAACATATTTTTTCCAAAATCGATTTTAAAAACCCCTTCTGTAAATGTGTTTCTATAAATTATGTGGTATACTTACATATTTTTAGGTGAACCCCCTGAGGATCTAGCATGCTGCCCCATTAC
This sequence comes from Cibotium barometz, assembly GCF_041138505.1. Classification (NCBI taxonomy): domain Eukaryota; kingdom Viridiplantae; phylum Streptophyta; class Polypodiopsida; order Cyatheales; family Cibotiaceae; genus Cibotium; species Cibotium barometz. The sequence goes on from NC_141056.1 coordinate 57,854,530, forward strand.
CACTGGGCCTATGGAGTCATCGAGTTTATGCACACTCCATGACATACAAGTCTTTTGAAAATTGACATTTAAACCTAAAGCTTTTATACATCAAAATGTACTAAAACTCATACTGAAACTTTGGAATACCATCCAACTACTACTACTAAAACAATGTCACATATATCTAAAATATCTCCCCGTGCCACACCTCTTCTCCTCCAACCCAAGAAGATATGAACCACTGAGCCTGAGCACTCCAACTTGTGCTATTGTCTGGTGAGAAGTCCTAAAGTCTCACATCCCAAATCGTATCCCAAATTAGCAAGAGTCGCTTCTAGTGGCCATACCATTCCTAAGACACGAACACTCCAAGTCATGATCACACAAGTATCTAAAGATTGGCACATACATCTAGCCTAGACCATGCCTAGCCTAATGACACTGAGGAGGCGCCTCTATCCTCACACTAGGCATGTCAGGAGAACACCCACGTCCACTGATATGGGTTGACTATCTTCCTCGACGATAAGATTCACCACTCAGATGACATCTGCTCGGCTCACATTAGTTAATGTGGTATGAAGCTCCACAATAAAGAATATTTCACCAAGCCTAGATAAGAAAATTCATTATCTAGGCCATATTATATCCATTGGGGGAACATGGATGGATCCTAAGAAAAGGGATGTGTTTCTCAAATGGTGTGAGTGTCACGTGCATCCCGCACTTGGATGCTACGTGGACATATTTGAATAGCAGGTGTAGGACCTGGAGTGGAAACCGGTCCCATGTGAGCCCCAGTCCAGGATGATTCAGCCAGGGTTCCACTCTAAGCATCCAAGGTTAGGTGTACAAGTCCTATACATGGTCTTCGTCAGGTGTGCATTATCCTACACAACATGAAGTAGTGCCAGTCCATACTGTAAGTCTCCCTCTGGGGAATGATTTCAGGTGTTGTAGAAGTGGGGTAGCCCTTAGGGCTACCCTAGAAATAGGTATTGTATCTCGTAAATGGGGAAGAGGTAGGCCTTAGGCCACCCCAAGGGTCCCAAGAGGCCCATGGCTTTTGCACACCAGCCAAGGAGGTTGTGGCTCAGTTTTGCGGCCAGCCCAAGGATGGGTTTGGTAGGCTATCAGCTAGCCCATTAGGGCTTGGCCAGCTAGCCGAGGCTAACCTAGCCAAGCGGCTAAGGCTTATGGGCTACCCAATAGCCATACATAGGCCATAGTGGCTGCTTGTAGGCTAACCTAGCCAAGTGGCTAAGGCTTATGGGCTACCCAATAGCCATACATAGGCCATAGTGGTTGCCTGTAGGCCAGCCACCAAGACAGTGCACAGGGTGGCCAGCAAAGCATGGTGTGAAATCGCCTATTAAAAAGGACTTCAGCAAGTCGTGCAGGCCGACCCCTGTTTGGGCCAGCCGACCATCTCACCTTTAGGAGCTATAAGAAGCTTAGGTAAGAATTCAGTCAGGCATCTCATTATTCACAAGGGGTTGTGTGTTCCAAGGGCGAGGAAAACCAAGGGAAGCTCTCAACCAAGGTGAAGAGTGCAGATTAAGAACCAGATTTGATTTGTGTTATTTGTACATGATTATAATAAAGCAAATACACCATTTGTGGTGGGGGCCTTACAGAGGGAATTCAGCACCCAATACTATGTCGTCCGACTCCCCTCTCTCTCTCTCTCTCTCTCTCTCTCTCTCTCTCTCTCTCTCTCTCTCTCTCTCTCTCTCTCTCTCTCTCTCTCTCTATTTTTGCACATCTCTCTCCATGTTGTGCATTATCTTTGTCATGTGAAAGATTACTAAATTTTGAACATTGCAGTTACCGATTCTATCTACCAAGCTTCTACATGCTACATTGAGCCAAAAAACATAGGAGCACTACAAACTTTTCTAGGTTTATCAAGGTTTTACCAACAATATATAAATGATCATGCGAAGATCGCAGTCCTGTGTGTTGACAGATCAGTTGAGAACTATAAAGGAAAAACTGTCCGTTATTGGGAGGATCTGCAAATGAAGTAGTTTTGAGAACCAAAGACAAAACTATCCATTGCCGAGAGGATCTGCAAATCAAGAAGTTTTGAGAAACTTAGGGTTGTAATCGCAGATGCACCTACCTTGAGAAACTTAGGGTTGTAATCCTCACAAATGCACATAATGGACCCTAATGAATCATTTATCATAGAAACAAACTCTAGTGGGAAAGCCATTGGGGTCATTTTAATGTAAGGGGGATGCCCAGTTGCATTTGAAAGCAAAAAGCTTGACCGTGCCCAGAGTAACTTCTCGGCTTATGAACGAGAGTTACTTGTAGTAGTTCATGCTCTTAAAAAGTGGTGACATTACTTATATGGCACTACTTTTGAGGTCCATATGGACCATGAAAGCTTGAAATTTCAAGTCAAAATGAGTTGAAAGGTAGAAAAGCAAGGTGGGCAAAGATCCTATAGGAGTTTAACCTTCAACTTCCTTACCAAAGAGGTAAATTTAACGTAGTAGCGGATGCGGTGAGCCACATGCCATTGGTGAACAAGGTGAGCTTCACCACATTCAAGAACAAGTTCTTGGATTCACTACTACGTGGTTTGTGTGAGCATGATTAATCTTATTCAGAGGGTTGGCTTGTTGTACACACATGCACATTTGCCAGTAGTAGCCATTGCCTTCCTTGTTAGAAAGGAGTGCTAATTTGGAGAGATTAGCTGAGGTTTTAGCAAGAAGTAGAGGGAGTTCTAGTCCGAAGAGACTAGACGAGTCTCTTGGGTTATGTGCTAAGACAAAGAGCTTGGGGGTGCCATTTGACATTGTTTCAAATGGGGGTGATAAAGTTCATTACGAGGAAAGGTTTAGGAACTTCTCTATATGATGGGTATGCTTTACAAAGGTAGAGTTTGTGTACCTTCTATTGGTGGCTTTCGGCACTAAATTCTTATTGAAAGTCACGATAGTCCAAGTGTTGGTCACCTTGGGGTATAAAAGACCTATGCACTAGTTACAAGACAATATTGGCCTAGTTTGTTCAAGGACGTCCAAGACTTTGTGCTAAAATGCAAGAAGTGCTAGGTCAATAAGCATGAGCATCTCAAAGGAGACTTTCTCCATCCATTGGATATTCCCAAAGGAAAATGGGAGAATATTTCCATGGATTTTATCAATGGGTTACCTAAAACGAGTCAAGGATATGATTCGGTTTAGGTGGTGGTAGATAGGTTGACTAAAATGGCCAAGTCTATTCCTACTAAAAAGGAGGTAAAAACTAATTTTTTTATCGAACATCTCTAGAAGCTATAAGGCTTATCCGCAAATATAGTTTCTGATCGAGATATGGAGTTCTATAGCCACTTTTAGAGAGAAGTTTTCAAAAAGTTGAATATTACTCTCAATATTAGTACGGTTGTGACCATCCGCAATTTGATGGTCAAACAAAAAGAGTCAACCAAGTGCTAGAAGACATGCTTTCAGCGTATGTCAGTAAAAAGCAATCGAATTGGGAAGAATACCTACCACTTTTGGAATTTACTTATAATGGTTCAAACCATTCAGCGATGAGACTAGATTTAGCCTGTTCATGTTTATGTATGGTTTTCAGATGAGATCTCCTATAGCCATAAGGGTAGAGAAGGATAAAATTCAGTCTGTCAAAGGATTTTCTTGAGAACATGTGAGATATGATAAAAGCAACAAGAGATAACATTTGTAGTGTATAAGATCATGTAAAAACATACGTTGACAAGATCTGTAGAGAAGTGACCTTTGAAGAGGGTGACTTTATGAAGTCGGAGACTCTCAAGATGGGAAAGTGTCAAAAGCTTTCTCCTAGATGTTTAAAATCCTTAAGAAGTCTGGTAGTTTAGCATACAAACTTGAGTTACCAGAGAGCTCTCGAGTACATTCTATTTTTCATGTCAATAGAATACGAAAAATAGTGGATCATCAGAACACTGTTACTCCTCACACATTTTGGTGGAACTTATTGAACCATCGTCTCTTCCATATGAACTTGAGAGGATTCTTAGATTTAGGGATCGGAACATACTGTGTACCGAGAGGCACTTGTCAAGTGGAAGAACAAAGAAGAGGAAGCATCCACTTAGGAACGCTTAAGTATACTTAGTTTGTTTTCGCTCGCGGACGAAAACTCTCCTTAAGGAGGAGGTAATGTCACGTAGCTTGTAATTGGCTATGTAGGGCTCGACCAGACATGGAGCCTGATTTCTGGAGAGCGATCGACGGGAGTGTCCAGGGTTCAAGGGTGAGGCCCTCAAGTTAGAGGATCACAGGCAACCGAAAAGGTGTGGGTAGGCAGACCACTACATAAGCCCGATAGTGTGGATTCTTATCCACATTCCTTTACGGCGGCTGGGTGGTGAACAAAAGCCCTCCTCTCCTTCCTCATCTTGGTGGCATCCTATGGGCAATGCAACACTAAGATATCATTGAAAAACACAACAATAAAATTTTGATGCTTCAAGAATATTCTATTCATCATCCTACTGAAAGTAGTTGGAGCATTAAACAAAATTATATAAGTAAAAACTCATAGTGGCTAGTTTAGGTTCTAGAGACAGTCTTGAAAATGTCTCCTTTATCTATACAAATCTGATAGTGGTAGGGTATAAGACACGATAATGAAATTGAAACCTAAGTATTAATAAAGATACCAAAACAAACTATTTCTAAACCTAATGTTCCGTTATCTAATCATAACTACACACACGAGATGAGATGATGGAAAATACTATTTTAGGCAAAGGTGTGATTGCATTAAAAGAGGTAGATGTACAGTGGAGACAAGCAAACACAATACACATGCTAATAATCCTAACAGAGGTAGATGTGCAATGGAGACAAGTAAACACAATACACATGCTAATAATCCTAACACTAATCTGTATTATGTACAATGAATAAACTATAACCAAATTATTCAAAGTACGAAGATGATCAACTACTTGTTGGTCTCTTAGCCCAGGTTGCTGTTAATCCCATATGCTAAAGCAAACACTCATAGCAAATGACAGCTTTAGATCTGTCCTTGCTTTTCAAACATGTGTTCTCCAAGTGCATTGAGAAGCCTTGAACTAAAAAATATTGATGGTCAATTGTGGAGAGTTAGAGGTCTCTTTATAGGGTTCATCAAGATTGTTTGGACAGACATTGGAGTTAATGGTTACACTTTTGAGTCGAAGTCTTTTTTAAAGTTTAGCTTAATGTTTGGTTCTAGCTCTTAGTGCTTTAGGTCTAGAGTTTACAGTTCTCTGTTTTGCTATTTTGTTTTTTGTTTTTTGTTTTGTTTTGTTTTGTTTTTGTTTTTTGTTATTTGTTATTTGTTTTATTTTGTTTTGTTTTGTTTTTTTGGGTTAATGTCTTAATTAAAAGTCTTCGTTTGATATTATCTTTTGATTTCCTCTCCTTAGTAGCTAGGTTTGTTAGTTTATTTATTTTTTATCTTTCAAATGCTTTGTAAAAGTCTTTGTCTTTCTTCACCATTATTTCTTTCTCAAATCTCTCAATTCGCAAGTTCAGATTTTTCTGACCTTATGAAGGTATATATATATATATATATTGTTTTTCACTTGATTATGGTTGGTTAATTAAAGTGTTCTAGCCCACGATTGTGGTTGGTTGATTAAATTGTTCCAACCATTATAATCTACAACCTTATCATGAAGGGTTCATCAAGAGTGTTTTTCACTAGATTGTGGTTGGTTGATTAAATCGTTCCAACCCATTATAATTTATAACCTTATCATGAAGGTTGCCTACCCCCATATCGGGCACTCAAAATTGGTTGGCCCACACCTGCTCTCAATTGTTATGTTAAACTATTCACTAAAATTGTTGTTCTCTTTATACCTTTCATTAAATGTTTGTGCTTACACGTTGATATTTAATGAAAGGTTATATCTTTAAAGAAATCCTCATTAGCACCCCCTTGTTCGTTCCAGGATCTGCGGAGCAAGGTTCTCTCTCGGGTCTTTCTCTCTATTAGGACGCATGCACATGCACACACACATACATGTCACATGGTTTCTGGATAGGAATGGGTGACTAGATAGACATGGTCAAGAGCAAGGTTGCTTTTTGTGACTGACGTCAAACCCGTTTTTGGGTATTTTGGTCGTAAAATATAGTCAGTTATTGTTTTTATGTATTTTTGTCGTAAAATAATTTAGAGCGGTCATCAAAAATAAGGTAGAATGTGAAAAAAAAACAAGTGGGTTGGGTGACCCAAAGAGAGCCCTATCCTACATGCTCTGGAAGTGAAGAACAACAGAATTGCATTGGAAACTGACCGCCACAAGTTAGTGAAGTGGTGTTGTTTCAGAGTCCCAAGGTCATGTGTTCAAACCCTCCCTCTCCAAGGGTGGTATGTGTTGTGTTGTACTTTCTAATTCTAGCCAATTTTAAAAAAAAAGAATTGCATGGAAAAGAACGGACAAAAAACCAGCTGGGCCTATTTGGTCGACAACAGGTTGTCGACTCGTAGAAATAGCAGCGAACTTACAAAACAACGGCTCGATGAAACAGCAGCGAAGCTTCACGCGAGGTTCAAACCCTGACTCTTGAATTAAACCTATTGTGCGTAACCATGAGGTTTCTACTTCTTTCAAACAAGGAGGTAGGTGGTCGGGCTTGCAATGGAGGTAGGTAGAGTCGTCCAGTGGGCTTGACAGGTTGACATCGTCCATAAGGCGGTTTCCTGGCCATGAAATTTGTGAATGTAAAGCTTCAATGGTTATTGAACAAAGTAAACGTCATGATCCTTCCTAGCAGGACCAAAAACAACAGATTTGACATAGTCCTGCCTAGCCAGGGCAATTTTGGATTAGCCCTGCAATATTCAAATGCTTCTTCCTGTTTCAAAAATTTCAGGTTTAATCGCTTGTATGCTACAGGTGAAGTGCTGCTTATCACAGATTTTAAGGGGTCTGGATCACTGCCATAGCCGAGGTGTGCTCCATCGTGACCTGAAAGGATCCAACCTTCTTTTGGATGGTGAGGGGAACCTGAAGATTGCTGATTTTGGTCTGGCCACGTTCTTTCAATCGGGGAGAAAGCAACAACTGACCGCTCAGGTAGTTACCTTATGGTATCGCCCTCCAGAGCTTCTTCTTGGAGCCACAGAGTACGGGGTGGCAGTAGACCTCTGGAGCACAGGATGCATTTTGGGCGAGCTGTTTACTGGCAGGCCGATCATGCCTGGTCGAACAGAGGTAACTTTTAGAGCGCCTCCATTCCAATTTGCTACTCCACAGAAACCCCTTCTTTTCAAGGTTTTTAGATAAATTTGTTGCTTCATAATTACCATCTACATGAGAAAAGACAGTAAACAATGTCATGAAAAAAGACAGCAAACAATGAGAGGTTTTGCATGAATGCTCATGTTCACTATGCAGTTTACCTGAATACTGTTCACTATGCAGTTTACCTGAATAATCTAAAGGCCTGCTTATACAGGTGGAACAGTTGCACAAAATTTTTAAGCTGTGCGGCTCACCATCTGAAGAATATTGGCAGAAGTATAAGCTTCCTCATGCAACTATCTTTAAACCGCAACACCCATACATAAGGAGTGTGGAAGAAACTTTCAAGGATCTCCCACGAACGGCATTGGATCTGTTGGGTGCTCTACTTGCAATTGATCCACAAGCTCGGGGAACTTCATCAGAAGCTTTGAAAAGTGAAGTGTGTAACATTTTGCCCTTAACTAAGCATGCTAAGGAGATGATAAAAATGTGAATAACCGTATTTTTTTTTGTCCATTGTGCTTCATGAAAGTGCTCTCAACTGAATGCCCGAATTGGCAGTTTTTTACTTCCAAGCCCGTAGCATGCGATCCTTCCAGTCTACTAAAATGCTCAGCAGAAAAAGAGAGTGATACCAGAGTAACTGTTGACAGAGCCAGGAGGTAAATTGTTTACCAACTTGCTCAACAAAGCCTGTAAATAGTATCATATTCAGATAGTAATAAGGTATGAATTGAGGCGTTTTGCAAGCTGATTATGGTCTTTTATGGGAAAAGGCCATATCTAGTAAACTAGATCATAAGGTAGCATGATTTGCTGAGCCTCCTATTTCTATCATCATGGACAAGCAGAAACATAATTCGGAGTTGTTTGTGCATGTGCTGCTAAGGTTTGACAGCCTGATATCCATGCTGGAGTTTAAAGGCTGTAAGAAAAGTTGATATAAGACAAATTTTCACCTATCTGTAAAAGTTGCACTAGTGAAATATCTCGAGAATAAGCTTTTTGCTGCTGGAAGTCTTGTACTGCACATGGCTGAGCTGTTGGCTCTTTTAATGAGAACTTAGATGGCTTGCGGGATTGTTAATGATGGAGGTGGTCTCACCTACTTTAAGGAGTTTGGGCTGCTTGCTGCTGCTGGAATGCAAAGTAGAGGAAAGGGCAGATGTCAGAGTGGGAGGGAGAGCGAGGGTTTTGTAGCCCCTAATCTGCAGTTGCTGAGGCAAAAAACCAATAGGGCTCTGAGAGTTGTCTCCAGCATGAAGCCATGATTCCCCACCCTTTATTTATGTCATACACGTGAAGAGCATGAATGCTCTCACCGAAACCCATACCCAAGTGTTTGGCTAGAGTTTGTCCTATGTCTGATCCAGGTCCTGCTTCTTGGGACTCGGGAGCCCTCCCATTGGTGAAATCCTTGTTATGAGCAGTCTGTTCACTTATATAGGCATGGGATTAGTAATAAAGCAATGTCCTTAAGTCACTTTACACTGCCCCAATAATTATAAGCCCATTCCCATCATAGAAGACAGCATTATTATGCCCTTTAGGCGCATAACATGTTCCCTATCACATGCACCCTGCACTGGAGTGCTATGTGGCAAATTGGCTCTACATCAGTGCATCATTCACCAGTAGGATTTACCTTTTTAGGAATATTTTGTTGTATGCCGTGGCCCCATTGTGAGCCCCAGTCCAGGCACGAGCTACGTAGGTCAGTCTCCACAGCCATAGAGAGTCTGCATGTGTCAATTCTTTTACCCACTTGGAGAATTCATCAGTTCATGCATGTAGAAGTCAAGCCTTAGCAGTAGAGTTGCATTAGTGCATGTAGTTGCATAGTAGACAGGCCTATGGGCCAGCGAAAAGCCAGTCCATGACCACAACCATCAGCCAACAGCATTAGACGCTTAAAAGCATCAGCCGACAGCAGTTAATGCTTCATAGCAACAGTCGGCCAGCACTGGTACTCAGCCGACAGCATCATATGCTTCACAGCAATAGTCGGCTAGCATGGGTACTCAATCGGCCAGCATAATATGTTGCTTTGCATGCAGCCGGGTAACATTTCTAGTCGGGCAGCATTAAAAAAGGTATTTTTCTATGTGCAGCATTATTAATAGCATTTAATGCTCTCTTTTTTTTGTCCAAGTGCTATTGGGGGCGGACAACATCTGCTGGCCGACCAGAAGCCTAGGAGCATATACAAGCAAGCACTTCATTCCTCAGTAAATCATTCATCTCATGAGAAAAAGTTCAGCCTCAGTCCCAAGCAGTTCCACTCCGTCTCCGCCTCCTTCTCCTCCTCCTGCTCCCGCTGCTTCTGTTACACCTCCAGCTGAGGATACTCAGTTAGATGATGATGACCCTGCTCCTCCTCCGGCGAGTTCGAGCAGATCTGTACCTGGTTGGTATTATCAGACAGTTAGTGATTCTGGGTTACGTGAGCCGCCTGGTTCTCTTCGGCGTTCTTCCAAAGTTACAGGGAAACAAATTCATAAGGTTAACATGTTTGTTAATTATGCTCTTATGTCTACTATCATTAATGGTCCTTCTGATCCCACTTCTGTAGACGAGGCTCTTTCACATGAGCCTTGGCGTCGTGCTATGCAGGCAGAGCTGGATGCTATCGACTGGAATGGCACTTGGATTTCGGTGCCTCGGCCACTGCAGCGTAAGGTGATTGGTGTGCGTTGGATCTTCAAATCAAAGTTCTGAGTTTATGGCAGCTTGGACAAGCACAAGGCGAGGTTGGTTGCCAAGGGTTATGCTCAGCGCCCTGGTGTTGACTTCGATGAGACCTTCGCTCCGATGGCCCGGATGACTACCATTTGCACCATTCTTGCGCTTGCAGGACATCATAGATGGCCCGTTTTCCAGATGGACGTCAAGTCGGCTTTCCTGAATGGAGAGCTTACACAGGAGGTTTATATTGATCAGCTGCCAGGATTTGTTAGTCCGGGCAAACAGGATCATGTGTACCGGGTGAAGAAGGCTTTATATGGTCTAAAGCAGGCTCTGCGGACTTGGTACGAGCGGATTGATGAGCTCTTTCAGAAGCTCGGCCTGCGCCATTCTCACGCAGATTCGAACCTTTATATCCTCCTTGAGAGGGGGTTGATTGTTATCATTGTGGTCTATGTTGATGACCTCATCTTTATAGGTTCTTATTCTGTGCGGATCCGTTCTGTTATGGATGCTTTGGAGACAGAGTTTGAGATGACGGATCTTGGCCTCTTGCATTATTTTCTTGGCTTTGAGATTTGGCAAACCTCGAAGGGCATTTTCTTCTCTCAGCAAAAGTACACTCGGGAGATTCTCGACAAATTTCAGATGACTGGGTGCAAACCAGTATCTTCTCCTATGGATATTGGTGAGAAGCTTTCTTCACTTGATGCTTCTCCAGGGACTGATCAGGGACAATATCGGGTTCTCGTCAGTTGTTTGGTATGGTGGACCTACTCCCGATTGGACATATGCTTCGCAGTCAGTTTATTGAGTTCCTTCTCATCCAAACCCCGTCAGCAGCATTGGGGGTGTGCTCTCAGAGTTCTTCGGTACTTGCATGGCACTCTGGATTTTGGCATCTTTTATGGCCAAGGACGCACTCTTGTTGGATGGTCTACTCAAACTAGGCTGGAGATCCAAATACACAGTGTTCGACCACTGGTTGTGTTTTTTCACTTGGGTCTGGATGTCAGAATATGCAGCGGCATGCTTGCTCCCCTTGCCGTCAGGAATAATCTCCATCCGGTCCTCACTATGTATCGGAATAGTGGAGTTATCGCCAATAAAGATACGACCGGACTGCCGTTTCAGATCCAGAAAGAAGTCACGGGATGGAGTCATGTGCCTCGAAGCACCACTGTCGAGAATCCATTCCCGGGTATCCTTCGCGGTGAAGCCAACTGCCTCCTCGCTCGAAGATGATGAAGCATCGGAGTCCACCATCTCTAAGTGCACAAATGCCGAAGTCTTCGCAGCTGAGGCTGAGGAATCAGCACTCTTCCCTGTTCGCTTAGGGCACTTCCTCTAGTAGTGGCCTGTCTCGCCACAATCATTACAAGATCTTTCGGCCTTCAGCTTCTCTCGTTCTGGATCAGGCTTCTTCTCAGAAGACTTCTCCGGTGAAGCCTTCCCTTTGCCCTTGTTGGTATTACGGCCTTTCGACGGTTGGCCAGTTAAGGCCTCTGAACCTCCGCCGTGAGGAGGGTTCGTGAAACGTTCCTGCTGGTCCAAGACCATTGGCACAAGCTCCTCCCAAGTAATGGTGCTGAGCCTGCCACTCGTGATCAACGAGGAATAGAAAGCAGAATACTGACCAGGCAAGTGGGAAAGTAACGTGATGGCCATATCTTCGGATGATATCTCTTTCCCAGCTTGAAGGACTTCCTGCTGAAGGGCCTGCAGCTTGTTAATGTGTTCCCGCATCGTCGAAGACTTTGTAGGGTTCATAACCCGCATCTGCACTTCCAAGGATATCCGCTTCATGGGTGACACCCTGTTATACAAAGAAGCCAAGTGCTCCCATATGCCTCTCGCCAGCGTCATGTGCTTCACATGGTTGATCACCTGTGGTGTGCAATTGAGGAAAATAAAGGACCAGACCCTGGCGTTGACATGATCCCACATGTGTGCCTGTGCCTCTTGGTCCTTCCTCGTAGATAATAACTCCCCTTCCTCAGCTTCCGGCCGTGGCATCCCTATGATAATAAAATCAGCAAGGTCATATGACTCCAGAACTGACTCCATCATGACCTTCCAGATGCCGTAATTGGACCCGTCCAACTAATGATCCACTGGGAACGTGGGGAGAGTCGGAATCTTCACGTGCTTCTCAGCCATCTCTAGTAAATCTGCTATCGCGGAGAGTAACCTGAAAGGGTGGGTGGGTGGGAAAAAAAAATCTGAAAATCTGCAAGTGGCTGTCCAGCACCTTTGCCCGCCTTCCTCTTGCACCTTCTCTTCCCGTTCAGCCCGAAACAGTCCACCAATCAGCAACCTGTTGCTCCCCCTCTTGCTCAGAAAAACGCCCAAGATCTCCTAGAGCCTAGGGCTCTGATACCATGTCAGAATATGCAACGGAAACGATAACCAAACTTGGGTAGACAAGAGCAAGTAGACTGCAGAAAATAATCAGCACAAGAAACACAGAGAGATAGGTGTGTAAACTCTTCTCTATATACACAAGATCCCGGCAAAACTGAATGAGAAAGTGGTGGGGGCTGAGGGGCTATATATACATCTCCTAGAGGGCAGTCGGCCAGCAGCAAGAGTGCCCACGACTGGAGAAAATAATCCCACGACTGAATAAATGCAGTCGGCCAGCATTCTGATGCCCACGACTGATCAAAACAAGTCGGCCAGCAGCCCTGAAGCCCACGACTGATGTAGATCCAGTCGGCCAGCAATGGGGTGCTCCTGGCATCATCTGGCAGCCCTCCCACCACTAGGAAAAATGGGAAAAAATAGGGAAAAAATACGGGGAGTGTGGAAAAATGATATACGGGCGGGCACACCCACAACAGAGGCCCTGGTGTATACAAATAGACAGGAGATGACTTCTAACACTGGAGCCATTTCTTGGAGTAGTAAAAAGCAGCCTACTGTGGCACTTTCCTCTACCGAGGCGGAGTACCGTGCAGTTTGTTATGCTGCATGTGAGGCGATATGGTTGTGGAGATTATTGGAGGAGCTTGGCTGTCCTCCTACCGGATCTACTCTTCTTTGGTGTGACAATCAAAGTTGCATCGCCATCGCCAAGAACAGTGTTTCATGCTCGTACGAAACACATTGAGATTCAGTATCACTATGTTCGTGAACGGGTTCTTGTTGGAGATTTGCGTTTGGAGTATTGTCCTTCCGTGGAGAATGCTGCAGATTTGTTCACCAAGCCGGTTTCTCAAGCTTCCTTGGCTCCTTATCTTCAGATTCGCGGAGTTTGTTCAGCATCTGGTGCTGAGAGGGGGTGTTAGCACATTCATCCCCAAATTCTGCTCTTTTATGGTGCCCATTTGGTCCTTTTTGCATGGCCCTTGCTTGTGGGCTGGCCACCCCTTTTTCTAGTATTTTTTTGGGATTTTTCCCAGCCTTTCTGGCATTTTCTAGTCGGCCATGTCCAGTAGTTCCAGTCGGCCTGTTTTGCAGCTCCAGTCAGCCAGCCTTCCCCTACTATAAATAGTGTGCTGGCCTCTCTTTTCTCATTCAGTCTTGTACATATTTTACTCCCTCACTTATGAGACTTGTAGTGTCTCTTGCTTGGGACTGTTTTGCTTGAATATATTCAGCATAGTTCTCTCCATATCTCTCTCTCTCTTGCACTCTCTGTTCAGCACATTCTAGTGCCACTCTGCTTCCGCTCTGTGCACTCTTTCAGAGCTTCCTTCAAACAATGAACGTTGAGTTGTTCTTTCATTCATTGTACATAATACAAAGATTAACGTTACAATTATCGGTGCATGTGTGTGTGTGTGTATGCATGCGCGCTTCATAGTGGCATTCTTAACTTCATAATCTGTGATCCGTATGATACTTTGCGTACTGCACGTGTACCGTACAGGACGTTCCATACGTCCTACAAAATGTATAAGCTTCTATATGAATTTGGAAGTTCCTGTATGTCCTGACCTCATTAGGGCGCCCCTGTGCCTCAGCCATGCACATCCCATATGCTTTCACATGCAACCTATAGGCATTACATGTACACAATTGTTTTCAATATACCATGTTTGATATTTATACTATTCAAACTAGAAAAAGAGTGGCGTACCTTATCTTATTAGTACTTTCTGTACTCGTATTGTGTGTATTGTACCCACAATGTTTCTAACCACCACTTCTGTTGGACATCTATCTAGTGTTAACGTAGTCATAACACTAATAGCTGTATATTAGTTTTTCATTAAAAAGTTATTCACTCTATATGGGTTGCGAACTAACATTGTTACTAATCACAATCCCAACGTTTGGGGTAAGTATATTCAAGAAAATGAATACACAATTGAAAATGAGTTTGACTTATCATCCTAAATCAAATGGTCAAACAAAGGAGGTTAAATAGATGTAGAAGAATATGCTCTAAATGCCTATGCTTCTACAAGTCTTTTTGAGAAAATTACGTATGTTTAGATATCAAACTTGAACCTAGCATTCATGGTCCATTTGTTTGCAGAAAATCAAAGGCAAAAATGTTCCAACTTTCTGCAAGACCAACAAGAGATGTTGCAAGTCGCTCTAGAAAGTCTTCAATTTTAAGCGAATTAGGACCACTTACCTTGTGTATTGAAGGTTATTTGAATGGTTTACCTTACAATTCCAACATCTGGAAGAGTGTACAAGCTTTGTCCCAGGTAAAGCAGACCTTATAAGTTTATTTCTGCCACCTTGGGCAAGGTTTAGTCCAGTCTTTTAACATCATACTGAAAGAGAAATTCAGGTTCAAATTCGTTTCTCTCTCACAAACCAGAAGCAATTTTCAAATATTGTGCAAAATTTCTCACAAGTAGCATTATATATCCGAGTTGCTTATCCCAGCATGCAGAATATATTTGATGAATGGAATGGGGCGTTCACTCAAGTGTTATCATGCCCTTCCATGGTAATCCAAGCACAAAGTTTTTAGAGATACATTCCCCTCTTCGTGGGAATTTCCAATGGATGCGATAAGCCACTTTGTCTCAAGCATTCAACCTTGTTAACTTGACATCATTGTCAATACATTATTCTACATCAGTTGGCAATTTAGGCTAATAGATGTCCTTTTTGACCAAATCCAACCTGCTTTATATACCTGGATGTCCAGCACATGGGCTTTCATGACATCTGAAGAGAAACTTCTTTCTTATGTTGAGAAGCACACAGATTGTGACACAGCACCATCAGCAAGGTTGTGGGCATAGTTTGGAAGCAAGGTGGGCCATGCCCGCTTCCATTACCCTCGACATTAAGTTCCTGAAAGCATACTTTGTGATTCCTTCACTCAGAATCACCCAGGTTGCCTAGTTCATTGAGTTCTCGTTTCCGTTTTTGATGTGGGCAGTGCCATGCTTTCTGAGATCCATTACTCAGAATAACCCTGCTTGCCTAGCTTATCAAGTTCTCATTTCTGTTTTTGATTGAGGGGTAGCGTGGTTGATTCCACCCTCTTCTTCCAAGGTGCAGTGTCACATGTTGAAGAGGTTGAAGCCCCCAAGTTTGATGGGAAGATGAATGGTGATTAACTAGCTAGAAAGATGGATGTGGGCAGTGCCATGCTTTCTGAGATCCGTTACTCAGAATCACCCTGCTTGCCTAGCTCATCGAGTTCTCGTTTCTGTTTTTGATTGAGGGGTAGCGCGGTTGATTCCACCCTCTTCCAAGGTGCAGTCTCTCATATTGAAGAGGTTGAAGCCCCCAAGACCAACTCAATGGATCAAATGGAGCTCTTAAGTATTCTTACCAAGTATTTTGTCTCTTTTTTTTCCCAGGGTTGAATTTTGTGTATTTCCTAGACAAAAAATCGTTAGTTTTTGTTATTTTGTGAGTTTTCCTTATTGTTTGATTTTATAGGTGTGTTAGCTTGTTAATTCAGTCCTTTTTCGCCCCCCCCCCCCCCGACCTCGCCATTGCCCTCCCTCCCTCGTTGTCTCCATCCACTCCTTCCCCCCATTTGTGCTTCCTCCTCCTTCCCCCCTCACCTCCGGCTTCCGCCCTCTTCCATTGCACTGCCCCCCTCCTCCCTCTTCCTAGGGACTTAATCCCACCTTCGCCCGCCTCCCGCTTCCACCCTCTACCTTCATTTCCACCCTCCGCGCTGCCTGCCGCCCCTCCTTCTCGTTGCGCCTCTTCGCGCACCCCTCCGCCTCCTTCCCTCCTGGTCATGAGGTCGTCCTTGCCCCCTGCCCCCTGCCTCCTGCACTCCCCTCCACCCCCCTTCTGCTCCCTTCCCCCCTCCTTATCACACGTGAGGCCGTCCATGCCCTCTGCCTCTTGCACTCCCCTCCACCCCCCCTTCTCTTCACTTCCGCCCTCCATATCGCCCGAACACTCCCCCCCCTTCCCCCCCCTCTTTCTTGTCTTTGCAGGTTTAGCGCTCGGGTTGTTGATCTTTCCGCAAGAGTCGGCTTCGAGGAGGACTCCATGGCAGCCACTCCGTCATCCCCAACAGAGGCCACCGCCCCTTACCTATTCTTTGACGCAGACCTCGAGCTCTTGTTGGCATATAGAGTCTCCTCCCTTGAGGCCTTTTCACTCATTTGCAAATGTTATGTACCTAGTGCTAACCCTTGGGGTTAAGGACTAATCCAGTGGGTTAGGGGAACCCTGGGATTAGCGAAAGTAGGCGGATTCAAGTGGCTAGTGTTCAGATTTAATAAAACTGAGGTTGGCTATTTATGATTGGACTGTTATTTATAGCGGCAATAAACACTATATAAGTGAGTCTTGGGTTATTATTGATTCATTGTGGTCTGGACCTGGACCAAGAGGCTTACTCCTACCATGAATCTTTGCCGAGGGCCCCTATGGGCAGGCACTGCCGGTATGGGACGCCAAGGTTGACTGGCATGGAGTTGTGAGAGTGGCACCTTAGCCCCTCGCTCAGGGAAGGTTTGTGGACATGAACCTATTGTTGGGTGGTGAGCTTGCATGCACCCCTTTTATTTGGTTTCTCTAATCTTGTTTATGCCTGTGTATTAGGTGATCCTTGGGAGGAGTCCCTCATAGTTGGTATCAGAGCAAGCCTACTTGCGGAGGCGGAAAAAAGCAAGGTTTCTGTGTCGTTGTGTTTTATCAAGGTTGCCTAAACCAGTTATCCCTCAGTTACCATATTTGCGTTTTGAATCTGCAAGTAGCTGCTTTTTTAGGTTTTGTTGGTAGGGTAAGGTTCATGTTGATTCTGAGAGAAGGGCAAGAATGGGGAGATTTGTATGCATGCGTGCGGGCAGGATTGTCGTGGGAAAGCCCTGGTTTTTGGACTCTTAACGCTTGGCTTTTCTTCTCTCTTGGTAGCGTTGCAGTTTAGGGTTGTTTCATGGTGTGCAAGGTTGTTGCGTGGTTTGCAGCCACGCATGCAGAGGAAGAGCAACCATGTGCAGGCTCCCATGAGTGCAGCAGGCTGCTATTTTAGGCTAGATGAGCTTTGGAATGGGCATGCCTACATCTGATGGGGCAAGTACTGCACAGGACAGACCAGCAGAGATGTTGTGTCCAGCAGTCAGACGGCGCTACTCAGCAGGCCGTACAACAGTAGGTGGCCGTGTAGGGCCTGATGCATGCAGGTCAGTGCCAAATGAGAGAGAGAAAGCTGAGGAGGTGGCAAGCAGTTTTTTTGGCAGAAAAAAAGCATACTTTAGGGTTTTGGTGTTTTGTAAAGTTAAATCCCAGGTAAAAACATACTTAGCTCGTGTCACACTCCCCACTTGATTTGGTCATCCACGTCTTCCATGGCAGAACCTGAAGCTTGACATTGACCCAGCCCAGCACGCAGTGGTCAATGGTTCTTGAACAGGGGGATTTCCACCCTGGTTGTTGCCAGTAGGATTTCCTAGATGTGCATGTGCCATGGGAAGGGGTGGAGGAGGATTTTGGGGTGGTACAAAGTTGATTAGCCTCCTATGATTGTAGTAATGGGGAGAGAGAGAACTTCGGATTGGACCAACCAGATTGACACGAGAACGAGTGTTGGGCATGCAGAAAACACACAATGTAAGCTCACAGAAAGAAAGCTAGGAACTCCCGCTGTGGTTAGAGTGTCCCACCGGGCATGCCAAATTTTAGTGTACCTGTCAGGTTGGGTTGCCCAGGTACACTAAGAGGTTATGGTGGTTCACTCTTGGACACAGGAGTCCTAGGACAGAACATTAGGAAGAAACATAGGAAGAAACGATGGCATAACAAGCAATACTTGATTAAATTGGAGCAGGTAAGCAACAGTGCACAATAATAATGTCCACTTGTATTACTAGGAACCAGCAGTTAACAAACACCACTCATTGCACCATGCACACTCAGCAGTGGTCACAGTGAGGGATACACATTCTGCTTAGGACGGAATGTCAAATCCCCACGAATCTTCCCTCGTGATCGATCTTGGTTCGAAACTCGAATCCTGCAAACAAACGAACAACAAACAACAAAGGGGTGCAGGCCTGACTCACCTCCCAACCATGACAGCCGTGGGCAAGCCCACAATCTTGGCTGTCCCCACCGAGCCACGAGCTGAGCTAACTAGGATGACGTACCGACCAATCTCCTCCTCGTGACGTCCCATACCGCCACGAAGCTGCCCTCGCGGGCCTCGAGACTGCTGCCGGCCTCGGCTGCACAAAGCAGGTGCACGTCTGCACTAGATCCAGGCTCCAAGACCATAGAGCTCTCACAAACTCGCGAGACTCTCTATGTTCAATAACTAACCTTGGCCACCCTTTTATAGGCTCTTGGCCGGTCATCGGGCGTCCACACTTGGGTGCCCGCCCGTCCATACTTGGGTGCCCGCCCGTTAGTATATCCCTAACTCAGCTCGTCAATCAGCCTGCCTAGTTCCAAGCTTCCCCAAGCCTCGAAACTAGTCTTGCATGCGTATAGCACACGGTAGATACCCACTGTGCACATGACATACTCCCCTTCCTCTAAGAGCTCACTCCTGAGCTCACTAAAAAGCCAGGGTAATCTCTCTGAAGAGAAGTCAATGTCTCCCATGTAGCGTCCTCCTCAACACGATCCTTCCACTTGATCTTGTATTCCGTGATAAGCGTATGACGCAATCTTCGTTCACGAAAGCCAAGAATCTTTTCAGGTTCGTGCGGAACAAATGTCATATCCTGGACATCTATAATTTCTTGAGGAGTAACTAACTGATCTGCTCCACCCAGTACTTCCTTAAGTCTACTGACATGAAATACAGGATGAACTTTCACATGAGAAGGCAAATCCAATTCATATGCAACTGAACCAATCCGTCGTGTAACACGAAATGGTCCACAGTATCTAGGAGATAATTTCGGAGATCTACCTGTCCGTAAAGTCTCGGAATCTTTCGGAACTCGCAAATATACCATCGTTCCTTCAGAGAACTCTCTGGGTGAACGATGTCTATTAGAATAAAACCTGTCTCGGTCTTGAGCACTTCTAATAGATTCCTTCGCAACTTGTAACATTTCCTACATATCTTGCAAAAAATTACGTGCTGCATCATGCTGAAGTCCTGAGAATCCTACTGTAACAGGTGATCTTGGTTGAAAACCGTACATAAGCATGAAAGGACTAAACCCTGTACTCGTATGCTTAGTACAGTTATATGCAAATTCTAACATAGGAAGATAATCCTCCCATGAACTTTGTCTTTTGGATACATATGCTCGAAGCATATCCTCCAAAATCTGATTCACTCTTTCAGTCTGGCCATCAGATTGAGGATGATCTGAGGAACTCAAATTCAAAGTTGTTTCCAACTTCTCGAAAACAAGTTTCCAAAAGTCACTCGTAAACTTAGAGTCCCTATCACTGACTATGTCCTGCGGTAACCCGTACAGTCTAAACAATTGCTCGATAAGTGAACGACAAAGTATTCACCTCTCTAATCCGACTAAGCGCATCTGCAATATTATTCATGGACCCTTTCCGATAACGGATCTCAAAATCAAAATCTTGCATTAACTCTGCCCAACGAGCTTTCCTGCCTCTCAAATCATCCGCATCACACACATACTTGATTGACTGATGATCAGTCAATACCACAAACTTGGAGCCATATAAATAATGTCTCCAAACCTTGAGAGCATGAATCACAGCATAAAGCTCCTTCTCAAGGGTTGGCCAACGAGATTGAGTGTCGTCTAGCTTTTTACTTTCAAAAGCAACCGGTCTACCATCTTGAAATAAAGCAGCCCCGATAGCATAGTCACTGGCATCAGTTTCAAGAACATAAGGCCGACTAGGATCAGGCAATGCTAAGATAGGTGCTTCCTTGACTTTATCTTTCAAAAGTCTGAAGGCCATATCCAAATCGTTATTCCAAGTGATAGGCTGATTGGACTTACGTCCACGACCTTTCAATAAGTCGGTCATCGGTAGTGTGAGCTGAGAGTACTCCCGTACAGATTTCCTTAGAAAAACTACAAAACCGAGAAAAGAACGAAGTTGTTTCACTGTTCGCGGTATAGGCCAGTCCAAAACCTTCTGAACTCGGTCATAGTCAATGCTCAATCCGTCTCTAGTGATCTTGTGTCCCAAGTAAATGATGTCGGTCATAAAGAACTCACATTTACTCAATTTAGCATATAGTCGATTCTGTCTTAAAAGAGATAAGACAATCGTGAGGTGTCTGACATGATCCTCAAGAGTACGACTATAAATCAAAATATCATCCAGGAACACCACCACAAATTTTCCCAAATGTTCACGAAAAAGATCGTTCATCATTTGCTGGAAAGTGGCTGGAGCATTGGTTAACCCAAAAGGTAATACGAGAAACTCGTAATGGCCATACCTAGTCCGAAAGGCGGTTCTTTCGACATGCCTTTCATGAATACGTATCTGGTGGTAGCCAGTACGCAAATCTATCTTCGTGAAATATTTTGCTCCTGCTAACCGGTCAATTAGGTCATCTGATCTAGAGAGAGGATAACGGTTCTTAATTGTCAGCTTATTCAATCTTTTGTAATCTATACACATTCTCCAAGTATTGTCCTTCTTTCTCCTAAGCAACACAGGTGCACCCCAAGGTGATTTACTTGGACGGATCTGGCCCATCCTCAGATAATCTTCGAGTTGTTTAGCCAACTCATCTTCCTCAGCTTGGCTCATCCTATAAGGTGGAATACTCACAGGATAAGCACCAGGGATCAAGTCAATACGATGATCTACTGCCCGTTCAGGTGGTAAACCCGATGGCAATTCCTTAGGAAATACATCTTGAAACGAATCAAGTATCTTCTGTAATTCTTTGCTTTCAAACACACTTAATTCATTCACATCCATGGAAGGGATGAGAAAAGAAGAAAGTGGAATCAAGACACAATGGAAAGCGGTGTACAAAGAAGAATTCATTATATTTCCAAAATCAATTGTATTTACAAGAGGTCCCTGAGAGGGATGGATACAATCACCTAAAATACTATACTTGGTGTCCCTATGCTGAAAAGAAAAAATATGACTAGACCAATCTATCTGGACATCAAGAGTCTTAAACCACTCAATCCCTAATAACAAGTCTACATTTTCCAGATGCATAACATAGCATTCCAGAGTATCTTTGTAGTCCTGAATCTGGATTGGAAGCATCTCCACTTTGCGATCCCAAACTTGTCTGCCCGCAGGTAGACGTACCTCATAGGTATGGTCGCTGAGTGTCGTATCAAGACTCAATTTCTGCACAAGTTTGTAGTTAACAAAGTTATGCGAACTGCCAGGGTCTAACAGAATGTGAATTTTATGGCCATTCACTTCTCCATAAACTCGGAGAAGATCATGCATGCCAAATACCTTAGAATTGAACAGACAATCAGAACAAGTACTAGGGCGAGAAAGTACAGTAATTGACGTACCTGTCAAAGACAACTGGTTAGCTGCCTTTGGCTTGGGTCCTGCGTTTGACTTGGTACCCTTTTGCTTTGGGCACTCATTACGCATGTGTCCTTTTTCTTCGCAGATAAAACAACGTCCTTCCTTCTTGGGCTTCAAAGCCCTAAGGAATCGTTTCTTCTTCGCTGGTGTCGAACTTGAATTCTTCGAAGGTTGGTCCGAAGACTTGCCTTCAGTCGTGTTAGCCATAGGTGCGGAGAACTTTCTTTTATGCTTGTTCCCCTGCTCGGTAACGGGTTTTGACTTGGAAGAGACCATCGTATCATCATAGATACGAGCTGAATGAATGGCCTCGTCCAAAGTTTTACATTTATTATTTTTAACCTATAATCGGTACGAGTCGGGTAAACCAGCTACGAAAAACCCCAAAAGAGTAGTGGGATCCATCTTTGTAGCCTTCATCTGCAAGTCACGAAACTTCTGGAGGTAGACCTCATAAGTGAGGTGCTGCGAGGTCATGGTCAAAGCTGAAAACCGGGCAACAACATCATAATCATCCTCTTTCTTGAGGAATTCTTTCTTGAAAATGTCTTCAAATTGTGCCCAAGTCGTTGGCTTTGGGTTTAGTTCCTTCCACCAAAGCAAAGCTTTGCCGGACAGGAAACCTGCTGCTAACTGTATCTTCTTTCCATCATCATATGGATGAAACTGAAAGTGAACTTGCCACTTGTGTAGCCAAGTGTCCACGATCTCCTTGGTTCTCTGCTTTTGCTCGCCCCCGAACGGTTCCGGAGTAATATTGGGGCCTAAAGCTGAAGCCAAGGTATCCATTCCCGAGAAAGTAGAGAGGGTAGTGGTCAATAGAGCGATGGAGTTCTGCAAAGCCTGCATCTGGGCTGCGATTTGTGCCTGACGTTCCGTCGAAGAAGCTTCGAGAGCTACTTTGAACTCTTGGAAATCTGATTTTGCCACAAACTCGTCAAAAAGATCGGCATCAGTGCCTTCCGTAGCCGGCAAGCCTTCGCGTTCCACGAGGGGCTCCAACTCTGATTCTTGGGTCGACATCGTGAAGAGGGTACGTGGAGAGAAAATTCGATCTTTGCACAATGAAAGTGCGAGCGAACTTGAGAGTTTGAGAGCTTGAAAACTTGAGAACTTGAGAACTCGAGAGATGTGTGGCAAGAAGCCCACGTGAGGGGGTTTATAAAGGTTTCCCAAAAGCCAAAAAAACTCGAAAAGCTAGGCTCAGCTTTTGCTTTAGCTTTTGTTTTTTGGCTTTTGGGAAGGAACGATGGTGTATTTGCGAGTTCCAAAAGATTCCGAGACTTTACGGACAGGTAGATCTCCGAAATTATCCCCTAGATATTGTGGACCATTTCGTGTTACACGACGGATTGGTTTTTTTTTTTTTTTTTTTTCCGAGAAAAGATCCTTTCATTAGTTATGTAAAAAACGCCCGTAGGGCTACAAAAGAGATCTCTCCTGCTCCTAACAGAGAGAAGAGCAGTGAATACATCATGGCAGCCCGGGAGACTCTCCCTAGGTGCTGCAAAATACAAGCATCAGTCGAAAGGACTGAGCGGCTAAATCATACAATGGGGGGGGGAAAGAGCCAAACAGGTGGCCTGTAGTGCCAACGGGGGGATCCCGTGTGTAGGGTGTAGAACGGGCCGCAGCGCCAAGTGGTATGAAAGGCCTGGCGCCGTAAGATCGCCTCATCCGAGTCTCCCCGGATGCGGTCGTACTGTCCTCGCAGGGTGTGGATCAACTCCTGCCAAATCCCCCGAACAGTCTCTGCTGGTGGCTCTAATCTCCCCTCAAAGGCCGTAAAGCACCGGGCCCTCCAGGTGAACCAGATGGTGAGGCTGCTGAGGAGCTCCCATCGTAAATCCCTCTCCTGTGTCCAGCTGGCGGACGAGAAATCCGGTGCCGGAACCAAGCGAGGCTGGCCCCTAATAAATCTGATGGCCTGACTGCCCTGCTCCATCTCATAGCCCATAGCAGGCCCTGACGAAGTCGACCAAGCAGCGGCACCCCACGTAAACATACCCTCTGGAGAGAGGGGGGCCAGAATACGCAGCATCCGCAGCCAAATCTGCTGTGCCTGAGGGCAGTCCCAAAGGCAGTGTCTCTGTGTCTCCATAGGGTGGCCGCATCGGACGCAGGCCGCCGGAAGACCGCTGTAAACAAGCCAAGTGCCAACTGCTGAGCCCCTGTGGGCGACCAGCCACTGAAAAACCGAGATCCTGCGGGCCTGTCGACTAGCCCAGAGCCGAGCCCAGAAATCCTCCAGGAACTCCTGTGATAGTCCCTGCAATCGCCAATGCCCCGCTGCCGCCGCTGGAGAAACCGTCCTCCTCGCCGTCAAAATATGCCGTCCCAGCCGAACAGTATACTGGAAAAATGTGATCTCTGTGGCCTCAAGGGATGCATAAGGATCATGCCACTCGTACTCTCCGGGGTCCCACTGTAGCCGGGCCAAGGGGCGCGCTGCATATGCCCATATGCGCCAATCCGGGAGCACGTCAGCAGGGTCGGGGTCAATATGCCACTTCCGAGAAGCGGCAGCCACTACCCGAATCCTTTGAAAGGTGCACTCTGCAACCAAAGGCGACTCCACCTCCACTCTCTGGAGTCTGCCCTCATCCTGAATCTCATAATAGAGGCATCTGCCATCCTCAGTGCTAGCTCTGACAGCAATCAGGATCTCCAACTGCGTAAAGGCTCCCATCCACCGTGGGGCCACTGGCTCGAGAGGTGTGAACCACTCCTCTGAAAGTGCCTCTTGAATATCATCCCTCATAATCAACCCCCCTCTGAAGTGACTCAGCCTCTCCACCTGGGTCTCCTCTGGTAGACTGCAGAAAGCCTGCCAGTCTCCAAAACTACGAGCTGGGCCTGCCGCTAAAGGTCCCCAGGCTAGACGAGGCCGAGAACCCAGCATATGACCCTGCTCTGTACGAACCGCTGGGCTCCAAATGAGCGGCTGCCTGGCCCGCTCCTCAACACAAGAAGGAGGCCGCTGAGAGAGCCCCGGTCTCAGCAGCTCCCAAGCTCTCAGGATACTCAAAGCAAATCTGTCCTCCCATCCTCTACTGAGGCCTGTCCTCCTCATCTCTATGAAGATCCAGCGAATCTCTGGTGCCCAAGTACCCCCTGCAGGAGGCGCCCGGGCGTGCAGTCGCTGCAAGAGGAGCTCTTTCCAAGGCTCAGCGCCTGGAAGCAACCCCCGAACAATAAGCTTCCCCAATAAGGCTCTACTCTGATCGACTGGATCTATAATGCCCAAACCGCCCTGAGCCAGCGGAAGTGTAATAACTGCCCATGCAACCTTTGCCCGAGCTGGCTGACCGTCCCGCCCAGACCACAGAAAGTTCCTGATCAGCCTCTGTACCTGGCTGATGCAAGAGCTCGAGAAAATCCAGCAAGACGTAATGTACCACATAGTCGCTAACAGCACCTGATTTGCCACCACCACCCTCCCAGCCAAGGATAGTCGAGCTGTACTCCAATACAATAGCTTCTTCCGAATGCTCAGAAGAAGCGGGGCAATCTGCTGCTCAGGTGACAAATCGAGGCCAATCTGGCATCCCAAATACCGCACTGCTGTGCCGGGAGGAATCCATCTAAAACCGGGGTCCGGACTCCATGCCGGAGTGGGAGCACTACTGATCCAAAAGGCCACTGTCTTGCGCCAATTGATCAATGCTCCCGAAGCTGCACTAAAAACCTGGAGCGACTGCTCTGCCCGAATAAGATTGGCCTCTTGGCCATGCAAAAATAAGCCCGTGTCGTCTGCAAACTCAGCATCAAGCAAATCCTCCCCCCGGACTGGGAGCTGAAGTCCTCTCAAACCAACCTCCTCTGCCGACAAATACATACTCATAGCCTCCGCAAAGAAGAGAAAAAGGAAAGGGGCGAGAGGACACCCCTGACGGACTGATCTGGTCAGCTCAAAACTCGGCCCCCGACCTCCTGCAATCAGCACCTGGCTGCGAGCTGTGGAATACAAAGCTGCCACCCCTCTGATCCATCCTGGCTCAAAGCCCAGGCGTAGCATAGTGCCCTCTAAGAATCCCCAATCAACTCTATCGTATGCCTTCTCAAAATCGAGAAGCATCACGACCAAGTCCTCGCCAAGAAACCTAGCTCGGGCCGTCGCCTCCCAGAAAGTAAAGATGTTGTCAAGGATACTGCGCTCCTTGACAAATCCTGTCTGAGTAGCATGAATCAACTCCCCCAGGAAGGGCTGGATCCTCAAACTCAAGGCCTTTGCCAAGACCTTGTAGACAGTATTGAGGATCGTAATAGGCCTCCAATGCCGAATATCATCTGATACTCCCTCTCCCTTGGGGATAAGATAGATCAAGCCCTCTGAAAAGCTCTGCGGCATCACCCCAGTGTCCAAAACATGCTGAAAACCCCTGCGGAGGCCTGGCCCCAAAAGGTCCCAATAGCGCATAAAAAAGGCCGGCGTCAGTCCGTCCTCCCCTGGGCAACTATGTCGCGGCAGGACCCTCAAGGCCTCGGCAAGCTCAATCTCTGACAGAGGCGCACCTAGAACTGTGCGCATATGGTCTGTGACCCTCCTCTGCACATGGGCCCACACAGTCTGTCTGCATACATCTCGATCCTCAGTGGCTGGCTCCGCTGAAAGCAAGTCACTATAAAAAGCAGTGGCAATGGCTCTGATCTCCCCGAGCTCAGTAGCTATCGATCCATCCGGTCTACCAAGCTGGCGAACCCCTGCTCGCGCATGACGGGGTCCAGTGATCTCAAAAAACTCCCCAGTCACTCTATCACCAAGCTGCGTCCACTGAGAGGCCTGACGACGATAGTAAAACTCATGTCTCTGCTCCTCTGCCTCTCTAACCTCCTGGCGTGCCTGGCTCAGCTGGGACGCCACCCACTCACATGCTGGCTGCTGCTCCTGAAGGCGCTGTAGCGAAGCAAGGCTGCGTCTCAGCCGTTGCTCCCGCTCGCGAATCTCTCCCAGTCGTGTCAAAGCTGCAGCGTGCAGAAAAGAGCTAAGATCAATGAGTCCCTGGGCACACTGGCCCGCTGCATCCTGGTCAGAGCACTGACTATCATGCCAGATCCTCTCAATGTCCTCAGCGAGACTGGGGTCTGCAAGTACCCGCTCTGGGATCCTCAACTGCAAGCTGGGCTCCCGTGTCCCCTCCTCCAAAGTCAATATAACTGGCGCATGATCTGAAAATGAGGTGCCAGCAAGAATGCCGACGGAGCCCCCTCGCTCCCCCAACCAATCGCCCACATAAAAGCGATCAATCCGAGATAGATTAGTCCCTCCCTGCCGGCGATCCGACCGAGAGAAACTAAGACTGTCCTGAGACCGGGAGAAAGCCCCATGCTGCCATGCATCAGTGATCCTCAGTGACATGCAAAACCGGTCCCAAGCTGCTAGCCCCGTGCCGTGCACTGTAACATGACTGCCTCCCACCCTATCTGCCGGGTCCTCAAGCATGTTGAAGTCTCCCCCAACACACCAATGTGCGGCCTCTGGCAATGCATCTGTAACCTGAGTCCAGAACTCTGCTCTGGCACTAGCATGATTGGGCGCATAGATGTTGAGCACACCCAATAGCTCATCATGCATCCTCAGAATGATATACTGTGCTCTACCAGGCACAATGATCCCTCGATCCACAATGGCCTGCCGCCATGCATCTGCAATAACCATGCATACTCCTCCCTGTCCACCCAAAGGACCAAACCCTGCAGACCAGAAAGTGTCCCATCTACCAGGCATCACCGAACCATATCTCCGGATCCTGCTCTCACCCAAGTGGTGCTCCTGCATCATCAGAATGTCAATGCTGCCACCAACCAGGCATCTCTGTAGCTCCTGCCTCAAGCAGCCTCGATAGCGTATAAAGTGTGCTCCGCCAAGGCCCTGTACATTCCATGAGATGATCCTCATGGATGTCCTACTGAGGTGGATGCTGTCTCAGCCGTGCGGCGAGCCTTCGCAAGCGGCTTGGATGGAGAGTAGTCCCCATCCGAACGGCTGCGAGTCTGCCCACCCGGTGTACTGCAAGAATCCCGGATCAGGCGCCAGTGGCTGTGACCCATGGCGACTGCCTCCTGCTCTGACATAGTAACCTCGTGTATACTCACATATCCTGGGTCACGTGCCAAATCTGCAACTATGCGCACGACCAAATGCCGAATCCCGGATGTATCCACACTCCCGGGATCCAAGAAGAAATGAGCCAACTCCCAAAGTCAGCCTATCACATCTGTTACCTCCAAATCGCTCATGTGATGCGAAAACTCAACTGCCTGAGTCTTCAACGTGCTGAGAGCGAGCTCTAGAGTCCACTCCCGGTCACAAGGTCCACATAGAGGGAACGAGAAGGCCACTGCTGAGTCTAGTGCCTCCTCCCCGCGGGCCGGAGGTATCACTACATGCACTCGGATGGGTGCTGGCTCATGAGGGCCCTCTGCTCCAAAAAGCCGTGTAAAGGTATAATCAAACGCCTCCGAGCGCTGTCGAATGCCGAGGCGACTCAGCCGACTGCGGATAGATGAAATCCGTGAGGCCCTAATCGGCATGGGTCTCCTCTGTGATGCTCGAGCGAGGTCAGTGCTCAGCGCCCTCCGGACTGCAGGTGAGCGCCAGGGAACTGCCAGGACCTCCCGGGAAGGCGAGGCGGGCGGAGGGGGAGGAGGGGGAGGCGAGGGAGGAGGAGAGGGAGCCGCTGCCGAGACCGGAGCGGGGGCGGGAGGAGGCGATGGTGGACGCGAGGCGGTGGGAGGGGGTGGGTGTGGGGGAGGTGAAGGAGGGGGAGCTGGCATCTCCTGGTCCTCGGTCGCTGCAGGGGTCTCCTCCTGAAGGGGATCAAATCTGTTCCTCACGGGAACCCAGTGAGGCTGAGACTGTGGCTGCTGCTGCAGCGGTATCTGGGCGCGCTGCTGTGGCTGTCTCCCTCGGCGGCGCCCCTGTCCAGGCTGCCACTCCGAGGTCTCTGTGGCCTGAGCAGGTGTCCCTGAGGCAGCCTGCCGAGCCGAATCTGTGGGCGGGCCATCCGTGGCTTGCTGCTGTGGTGAGGGCCGAGGTCTCCTGCGAGGGCAGGCCTTGGCCAAATGACCAACCTGCTTGCAAATGAAGCACTGGTTCGGGAGCCCCGAGAACTCCACTCTCTGATCTATCCACCCCCCCCCTATCCTAGGTAGCTGAATGACATTAGGAAGGGAGGAGATGTCAGATACCAACACTCTGACCGAAGGTAGCCCAGCTGCTCTGGCCACCACTGAAGCTGCTGAGGGGCCCGTCTCAAGAACCGAGCCCACCAATGCTCCGAGCCTGGAGAGGAGCGGAAGATACTCCCGGCGGAGACCAGGGAAACAAACTGTAATATGGAAGAGGCGCTCTCCCTGCTCCGCGCCGCAGCTGGGTCAAATCCATGCTGCCAAGGCCTGAAGAAAGCCCGAGCACCCCTGATATCCAGAGGACTCATGGCAAGGACCTTGGCAACGCTCTGGGCGGCCTCGAACTCGATCTGATAATGTCCCCGGCCCAAGAGCTGTACATCCAGGATCTTGCCCACATCTGCAAGAAGGCGAGCCTGAAGTAGATCCCTGATCTCCCCTCTGCTGGGGCGAGTGCCGACTATACGGCAGATGGTGGAGTGAGCCTGAAGGCGTTCCACCTCTGCGGTGAGGCTCGCTTCCTCTTCCGGCAAAAGAGAAAGCCTGATGGGGATGACCTCGGGGGCGGGCGAGGGGGCTGCGGAAGAGTCCCTCTGAGGCGAGGCGGGAGGAGTCTCCATCAGAGTCTGAAGCTCAAGCGAAGGCGAGGCGAAAGCGGAAAACCTGCAAGAAGCGGACTGCACACCAAGAGGCGGAAGGACGGGTGACGATGAGGAAAAAAAACAAAAACCCCCAAGGGGCGAAAAGCAGCACGACAGAGGAGGGAGGGGGGGGGGGGGCGAAAAACGGAGGAGAGGCCCAGAGGGGGGGGGCGGCGACAACGCGAGAAGGAGGGGGGCGGGGCGGGGCGCTGCTGAAGGGAGGCGGGCGTGAAGAGGCGAAGAGGCGGGGGGCGAACTGGCGGCAGCGGGGGGGGGAGGGCGAACAGGCGGCAGCGGGGAGGGAGGGCGAAATGGCGAAGAGGGGAGGGGGGCGAACTGGCGAAGAGGGGGGGGAGGCGCAGCAGCGAGGAAGGAAGGGGGGGCGGCGCAGCAGCGAGGAAGGAGGGGGGGGACGCAGCGGCGAGCAGAGGGGAGCAAGCGGGGGGCGGAAGGAAAGAAAGGCCGCGAGGAGGGGGGGGGGGGAGCGATGGCGCGCAGAGCAGGGGGAGGCGGGAGCTTCAGCGAGCGAAAAAGACCCCTTACACGACGGATTGGTTCAGTTGCATATGATTGGATTTGCCTTCTCATGTGAAAGTTCATCCTGTATTTCATGTCAGTAGACTTAAGGAAGTACTGGGTGGAGCAGATCAGTTAGTTACTCCTCAAGAAATTATAGATGTCCAGGACATGACATTTGTTCCGCACGAACCTGAAAAGATTCTTGGATTTCGGGAACGAAGATTGCGTCATACACTTATCACGGAATACAAGATCAAGTGGAAGGATCGTGTTGAGGAGGACGCTACATGGGAGACATTGACTTCTCTTCAGAGAGATTACCCTGGCTTTTTAGTGAGCTCAGGAGTGAGCTCTTAGAGGAAGGGGAGTATGTCATGTGCACAGTGGGTATCTACCGTGTGCTATACGCATGCAAGACTAGTTTCGAGGCTTGGGGAAGCTTGGAACTAGGCAGGCTGATTGACGAGCTGAGTTAGGGATATACTAACGGGCGGGCACCCAAGTATGGACGGGCGGGCGGCCAAGTGTGGACGCCCGATGACCGGCCAAGAGCCTATAAAAGGGTGGCCAAGGTTAGTTATTGGATATAGAGAGTCTCGCGAGTTTGTGAGAGCTCTATGGTCTTGGAGCCTGGATCTAGTGCAGACGTGCACCTGCTTTATGCAGCCAAGGCCGGCAGCAATCTCGAGGCCCGCGAGGGCAGCTTCGCGGCGGTATGGGACGTCGTGAGGAGGAGATTGGTCGGTACGTCAACCTAGTTAGCTCAGCTCGTGGCTCGGTGGGGACAGCCAAGACTGTGGGCTCGCCCACGGCTGTCATGGTTGGGAGGTGAGTCAGGCCTGCACCCCCTTGCTTGTTTGTTTGTTCGTTTGTTTGCAGGATTCGAGTTTCGAACCAAGATCGATCACGAGGGAAGATCCGTGGGGATTTGACAGCCAAAAAAACTCGAAAAGCTAGGCTCAGCTTTTGCTCTGATACCACTGTCAAATCCCCACGAATCTTCCCTCGTGATCGATCTTGGTTCGAAACTCGAATCCTGCAAACAAACGAACAATAAACAACAAAGGGGGTGCAGGCCTGACTCACCTCCCAACCATGACAGCCGTGGGCAAGCCCACAATCTTGGCTGTCCCCACCGAGCCACGAGCTGAGCTAACTAGGATGACGTACCGACCAATCTCCTCCTCGTGACGTCCCATACCGCCACGAAGCTGCCCTCGCGGGCCTCGAGACTGCTGCCGGCCTCGGCTGCACAAAGCAGGTGCACGTCTGCACTAGATCCAGGCTCCAAGACCATAGAGCTCTCACAAACTCGCGAGACTCTCTATGTTCAATAACTAACCTTGGCCACCCTTTTATAGGCTCTTGGCCGGTCATCGGGCGTCCACACTTGGGTGCCCGCCCGTCAGTATATCCCTAACTCAGCTCGTCAATCAGCCTGCCTAGTTCCAAGCTTCCCCAAGCCTCGAAACTAGTCTTGCATGCGTATAGCACACGGTAGATACCCACTGTGCACATGACACGGAATGACACAGTGAACACAGAACTCAAGTACAGTGGGATAGCACAGAGTAGTACAACGTAGCTTTGGAATGGACAAGGTGGAACTATAAAATAGCCCCTATCCCCTTTGAACGTGGTAGAATGCCTTATAACTCTGGAGAGTCACGAAGATCCCGTTGGTGAGCATCTCCTATCTTTGGAAGGTGCCAAACACTTTTAGATGTAGTGGCACGCATCTCCTTTCTTAGGGCGCGGTGCTTTGAAAGCCTTGGAGTGGTGCGCTCCGGAATCTTCCGCCGTTGTGAAGGAGATAGGACAGGCGGAAGCATAAACAGGAAACATATGAGAGAGTGCAAAGGAGATAGAGAGAGTTGGACAAGATCACCTTTTATAAAAACAGCAGTAAAGCTTTACAATGGCAATGGCAATGGCTAGCAACTGGATGTTGAACTATGTGCAAGTGGATTGGATGAAGAAGTGAATAAAGGGGAACTCCTTATATAGTGTGAAACCGGCGGCCTCTGGTAGAAACCAAAGTGCGGTAGACTAGCATTCACCCAATCCAATTGTAGTCCAGCTAATAAACAAATAAACAGGAGTGAGTGCTCCAAAACAAGAGAGAGAACGACACCTATTGGCCCCAAAGCTTGGCGCCCCTTTCGGTATTTCTTTATTCAATTTCAATCGAAAAGTTTTAGATGATTACAACATGGCCATTCATGGCTTGTATGTCTGCAAGTCCAATATGCCAATCCTCAGGACCTCTTAGCATAGAGGTTACACAGCCTTGTGTCCCAAGAACACCACATTGTTATCTCCTCTAATGTGCTAAGTCTGTACATCCATGAGGCCTTGAATATGCATCTGGCTGAACCATGCACATAG
The DNA here is from genome assembly GCF_041138505.1 of Cibotium barometz. Taxonomy (NCBI): domain Eukaryota; kingdom Viridiplantae; phylum Streptophyta; class Polypodiopsida; order Cyatheales; family Cibotiaceae; genus Cibotium; species Cibotium barometz. The sequence goes on from NC_141056.1 coordinate 57,886,990, forward strand.
CCATAAACTCAGCCATGAAAACAGTCCATAAACTCATCCAAAACAGCCCACAATCTTGTCTTGTTTCCACCCTCTGAACTGCCAAACCCTTCCTCTCACAAAGGGCCAGAGAGAACCACTCTAGAACAGTCTTGAGCCAGTGAAAAGAGAGACTCCATAAGACATCACCTGCAGTCCCACTTGCTCACAAAGAGAGAAACTTACAATCTTTGTCGCTTTCCACAAGAGAGAAAAGACACGAGGAAAAACCCCGTACTGTCCTGTCCTCTTGTCTTGCAGTCGGGAGAGAGAGAAAAACCAGTGAGAGAACCTGCAGCAGGCGCCTGTATGCTCTGCAGCCAGCCAACCAGTTCTTCAAGAGCTAAAGAGAGAGAGAGAAAGAAAGGAGACCTGTATCTCTGTTCTGTAGCACAGCACAGCAGCCAGTCTGTGTGTTCTCCCTCATGAAACCAGCCCAGCCAGCGCCTGAACTCTCTGTAGTACAGTAACCAGACAGAGAAGCGCAGCTCGCCCACAGCCTTCTTCCAAAAACAGGAGTATAACCAGATGCGCAGGCGCATGTAACTGTTCTTCCCAGCCCTGAAATCTGCGCTGCCCCGCCTATAGTCCCTCCAAAAAGCAAGCATAAGAGAGGCGCAACCCTGCAGCCCTGCCTGTATGCATTTTTTTTTCAGAAATTCCTCTTCCAACTTGCACTGCCCGCCAGCCTTACTTTTCCTAAAAAGCAAGTCATAGAAAGAGAGAGGGAAGTGTGTACTCCAAAAGTGGAGTAGCCCCCCCTTTCCCCCCCCCCCCCCCCCCTAAATATCCTAGGGGCCGCTTAAGGTTATAAAACCTTATGTGCTTTAATTCCTTGGTCCCCCTTCACACTTGGGGTTGTCCACACATGGGTTAATAAACCTTAGCCCCAAATATGAATCTTTAAAATATTTATCTTGCTCACCGACCACCCTGCCCACACTTATGTTGCACCCATTTCACAGGGTCATGACATAGTGCCTCAGTGAGCTGGCCAACTGCCTTTAGAGCTGGCCAACTGCTCACAGGACAAATAAATAGGAGAAATACAATAAAATGTCAAATAAATAGTAGAAGCCCCAGAACATTGAACACCCCCTCTGCAGCTCATAGTGTGTAAGAGTCGGAAGAAGATAAGTCGATGAAGATGCAACCATGGACCCTCCAGCATCGCGAATACTGGAATCACCTCGGAGAGAGCACCCACCAACCTGTTTCCTCGAAACAAAAATGCCACCACGAACAACAAGGAACTTTGCTTGGCCACGAATTCCCACACAAGTGTGCAGTGAACTCCAAAAATAGATGATGAGCTGCTGGACACACCGCACCCATAATCCCCAACAATGGACGGAACACATCACGTCCCAAAAGCCTTGAACAATGAACTTGGAACAAATCCAGTTCATAATCTCTGTTGTACCAAAGGTAGCCACGTCCTACCAGATGTCTAATGCTTGGAACTCCGAATCATGGTCCCCATGCACCAGTAAGTGGAGCTGTAATCAGTCCCCTCTCCCGCCCACAAGCCTCTTTTGGCTGGAAGCACATGGGACGGAAACTGCATGTGTACTAGGGAAGCACAGCATCTGGGGTCTCCTGAGCCGGAAGCGCCCTAGGAGCCCTAGAAGTGGTACTAGAATCTGTATTACTATCCTGTGTCGTGTCTTTGCCTTTTCTTTGAGATGAAGCCTTGCCTTTAGTCTTGTCCTTCTTCTTGGACAAACAATCCTTGGACAGATGTCCTCTTTTCCCGCAAGAGAAGCAGTGACTCCAACCTTTCTTTTGAACTGAGGAAAGTGCATGGTCAGAACTGTTGACTGACACCTTCAACTTACACTGTGAGATGAGAACGGACTCCTTCTCCAAAAGTAGGGAGCTAAGATTATCAAAATCCAACTGAGTGGAAGTGACCTAGCACCGCAAAGATCGAGAAATAACATCATAATCCGGAGGAAGCTTGGTGAGTATAAGAGCAGCCAGCTGAGAAGAGGACAAAGTAGCACCCATAGCGAGTAACTGGTCATGGATAACCTTGGCCTTTATGAGAAAAGATTGCATTGAATTGCCTTCAGGAAATAACAAGCCGTAGAGCTGCCCCTGCAAGGTAATTGCCCTCATCGATGAATCTCGAGCAAAGAGATCCTCCAATTTTGACCATACCTGATGACCACTGGTGAGAGTTTGCACGCCTTCGAGTCCCGATTCTCCCAGTCTTGTAATTCCACAACAAATTCATCCTCCTAAGCCAGAGTCCACCTCTTGGAGTTTTGAGGACGCTCGGGCTTCCTTTCAGTGCCCTGAACAATGTCCCACAAACCCTTGTGGATGAACCAGACCCGCATCTGAAGCTTCCAATGAGCGTAGTTGGGTCCTTTCAACTTGTCATCTTTGTTTGTACAAGGGGGAGCCATATCCAAAGCAGCAAAGAACAAATCTCAGCTCTCAAACACTTCTCTCAAGTGCTTTCCAACGAAGCGAGGCACTAGGAACAATCAGCCCCCTCTCAAACCGTAGAGAGAAAGAGGCGGGACAGCAGCAAAACAGTCCAAGATCCACCGGGAATCTCCTATTGGAAGGGCAAGGACTCGTGGAGGAAGAAGAAAATGTATAGCCACTTGTATGGCAACTCCACATGCAAGAGAACTCACCAAATCTGATGCCTGTGCAGAAAACACAGCCACAACTCCACCGTTTGCCTCTGTAGAAGAAAACGCAGCCACCAAAACTGGCCGGATAGCCTCTGTAGGAGAAAATGCAGCCAAAAAACTTCAAGATCTGCCTCTGAAGAGCAAAACACAGCCTGTAGGGCTGGCCGACAGCAACTAGAAGAGGGCTGGACCAGAAACACAGCAAGGTACTGAAAATGCAGCAACTTTATGGACTGATCTGCAGCCAGAGAAGTGGAGGCAAAACACACAGCAGAAGTGGGCAGATTTGCAGGGTTTGGAGCAGCCTGGACCTAAGCGTATGATAACATGAAGGATGTAATATGCGGAAGCTTCGGAGAAGAATCGGTAACTTCAATACTCAGAATTCAGCACTCTTTTCGCGACAGAAATTAACGCACAAACTGAAAGGAGATGCGCAGAAAATAGAGAGAGAAAGGGAGAGATGGAGAGGACACAGTATTGGGTCCCAATTACCCTCTGTAGGGCCCCCACCACGGATGGTGTATTTGCTGAATTAGAATGATGTGAATCTGAAAAGAAAATACAGAATTCTTGACCTTTCTTGGCTGGAAAATCCCTGCCCTTGATCTTCAGTTCTCCACCCCTTTGCTTAGCAACTCCCTTGGCTTGTCTAGCCCTTGATTTGCTTGAGCTCTTGGTGAATAATGAGATGAATGAATGGGATTATGGACACTTCTATTTATACTACCCACACAGGAGCAGTCGGCCAGCATAGAACCAGGCGGCCAGCTTTTAATGTCCCACGACTCTGAAAATTCAGCGATAAATGCTGAATTAAATCCCATAAAATGCTGTGTTTTTCCCTACAGGCTGAAAAAGGTGGTGCGCCTGATTCTCAATGGCTAGGCAAGGCCTTTGCACACATTCCAAGGGCTGGGCGGCCTGTATGGGCTTCCCCATACCTGCCCTACAGCCATGAAAAGGCTGTAAACTCCTGGAATTTGCCTTAGTCTTGCCCTAGGGCAATCCCACAGCCCCTCCATGGTTGGTGGGTTCAGCCTGGGCCTCATGGGGGTGGTTCCACACCATTCCCATGCCCATGCTAAGATCCGGGGTAGCCCTATGGGCTGGCCCCTTGTCCTAAACACTAACTACTCAGTGATCTGGCATCCGGTACCATACCTGATATACAGAATCACTGACATCATTCTAGAGAGAGACTCACAGTGCGGACTGGCACTGTTTCATGTGCAGGACAGTGCACACCTGACCTTAGCCTTTTGCGCAGGACAATGCACACCTGACCTCGGACATCTGAGATGGATCCCTGGCTGACTCGTCCTGGACTGGGCTCACATGGGACTAGTTCACCATCCCAGGTCCTGCACCTTCTGTATAGAAATGTCTACGTGGCATCCAAGTGCGGGATGCACGTGACATCCCCTTCTGCTTAACTTGACGGAAGCTGCATAGCCTCCAAATAATCCGTCAATAACGTCGGATAGTCTTCGAGAAACTCTTTGTCGAGCCATACCGCTTCATGGGTTCCTCGGTCTTGAAACTTTGTGAGGAACTGTCATAGTCTTCGGCCTGAGCCATGCTTGAAACGGTGCAGAAGGATCTGTTCTGGAACCATAACTTCTACTTCATCAACAATGTCTGGTTCCGTTTCGTCTTTGACCTTTGAAGGGGATGGACCTGCATATGGCTTTAACCAACTGACATGAAATACATCGTGCATAGTCCAACTCGGAGGTAGCTTTAACTGCATAGACACCTCATTAATATTTTTCCTGATGGGAAAAGGTTCAAAGCTCCTGAAAGACAACTTTGGGCATCGCTTGCCTACCTGTTTCAATCTTTGCTTCATAATCCGAAGATAAACCCAATCCCCTTCCGAAAACTTCATATCCCTTCGGTCTTTGTTGGCCTGTCGAGTGTAGGTCTCTTGCGCTTTAGCCAATCTGTCTTTTACTGACTCTAAGATCTCCTGGTAAGACTCCGTCACTCTATTCGCCTCCGGTACTGAAGACGAAGTCCTGGTTAACAACGACTGGAAAGGTCTTCTAAACGCTGCCTCATATGGAGTCCTGCCAATAGTGAAGAAAAAGAGTCATTCAAAACAGCTTGAACTAAAGGCAAATACGATTTGCCACTTACCTTGCTGATCGTGGACATAACACTTCAGCACATCAAAGGCCAATTGGTTGTATATCTTTGTCTGGCCATCCGTCTGTGGGTGGAATGCACTGGAAAAATTCAACTTAGTACCAAAATTATCAAAGAATGCCCTCCAAAAATGACTGGTAAACTTGGCATCTCGGTCTGACACTATGGTCCTAGGAATCCCGCCAATCGGGTACCAATGCCGAATGAACAACTGGGCAACATCCTCGGTGGTCACATTGGCCTTGCAAGGAATAAGCTTAACAAATTTACTAAACCTATCAACAATAGTTAAGCACTGCGTATTACGCTTACTCGGACTGGGAGGCAGATTTGTGACAAAGTCCATCGAAATGTCCTAGAAAGGACCCTTAGGGATTGGCAAGGGGTGTAACAACCCTATCTTCTTTCCACGAGGCGCTTTCACCTTTTGACAAATGTCACAGCGTTGTATATATGTACATTCACTGTCCAATCTCTGTTTCCACCCTTTCAATCTGCCATACCCCTCCTCTCACAAGGGACCAGATAGCACAACTCTGCAGCAGACATAAGCCAATGGAAAGAAAGATAGATGGACGAGTTCAGAGCTTACCAAATCAGCTCGTGGTTCTGCACTCGTGAAGCCAATCATACCAATCTGTACTTGCCTTCTTGCAACCACCTGTCTGATGCACCAAATAAGCTCTGATACAACACTGCCTGCAACTGTCTGTACAGTCTCTACGCGTGCAGCAGCTGCTGCCACCTGTACCTGCTGGACAGTATAGTCCTTGACACTCTGCACCTGTCCGTACAAATCTTCAACACTCGACTGAATCTGTCTGTACAGAACTGTACGGACTATTCTGCGCACGCCTGAGTCTGCCTGTTGTACCCAACTGTACCAGTTGGTACAATTCTGTACCTGCAACCAGCCGCGTGTCAGCAGTCGTACAACCGCCTGTACCTGCTGTCCGTACGATCGTACTTGCAGCACAGCTGCCGCCAGAACCTGCAGCGCAGCCTCTACCTGCTCTCAGCCTCTGTCAGCACCGCCTGTACCAGCAGAAGAACCTGCGGCAGTCGTACTGTACCCTGTACTTGCAACAGTCCATACACCTGTACTTGCTGTCGTACAGCTCTGTACGGCCTGTCTAAACAGCTTGTTCTTCTCACACACAACAGCAAGCATATGCAGTCGACCAGCTTCTCTCCCACGCATGAGAACTTGCACGCCTCCCAAAAAGCTAGAGAGAGAGAGATGAGAGAGGCGTGTAACTCCAAAAGTGGAGTGGCCTCTCTCCAAAATTGTCCTAGGGCCCCAACTTTAATAAACATTAAAGTTCCCTAGGGGCCACTAAGGCCTAGGGGCAACCCATGAATAAAACATTAAAACATTAATGTTCTTGTTCCCCCCTTCACACCTGGAGATGTCCACACATCATTGTCCGGGCACTCCAAATGTGAATCATTTAATATTTTTGCTCAGCAATCACCATGCCCACACTTGTGCTATTCCATTTTCACAGGGTCATGACATACCTCCCTCTTGAAAAATGGCAAGCGTCCTCGATTGCATTCTGGTGATACAGCAAAATATCCAAAGTGAAATATACAATATGGCAAGATCAGCGTCCCAATCTCTCTAAGCCAAGCACATGTATCAACATTCATTGCAAACCAATGGCATAGTAATAGTCCAAGTTGTATACCACTGTGAACTATTCACAACCACAACATCTCATGTGACTCACATATATCATAGAAGTCCCATAAACAGATGTACTGTCAGCCATCAGTACCTTCGGGTGAGACAAAAACTGCACCAAGCGATCTCTAGATGTCATCTGAGCCTGTTTGTATCAAGGGAGTGGAGGTGCTACCCCCCTCTTGAGCATTAGGCAATGCTCCAGACCCATGCTCTGCTGAACTTGAATGAGCCACAACAAGAGTCGGCTCTAACTCAAAGGCATCGAGATAAAGCTGCAAAACCTGAGGTGAATCTGTTAAGTCACCTTCCTCCATCCACTTCGCATCCATCGGTGAATAGTTCTTGAACTTCACAAGATAGTGACGGGAAACTTTACGTCATACCTTTCTTTCCTTATGTGCCAGTATCTGCTCTGGAATAAGAACCTCATCAAGTTCCTCAACTTCCGGCTGAGCCTCATCTGATACATCCTCAGGCACATCCCCACGGAAAGGTCTAAGGAGACTCACGTGAAAAGCATTGTGAATCTTCCAGTGATCTGGTAGCTTCAAACGATAGGCTACCTCACCAATCTTTTCCAATACCTGAAAAGGCCCATAATAACGCATGCTCAACTTAGGGAATAAGCGCTCTTTACCCTTCATCTTCTTGAGTCTAGCCTTTTCAAAGCGCAAAAGAACCCAATCACCCAATGCAAACTCTAAAGCACGTCTGTGATGGTCTGCGGCTTTCTTTTGCTTCTGCTGAGTTTTCTGGAGTGCCAACTTAACTCTCCGATAAGCTTCATCCATGTTTTCCACATACTGATCAGCCTCAAAGATCTTATCCTTTGTATGCAAAATGGGTGGTACCTTCTTCCCCCCTTCCACAATCTCAAAAGGCGCCTTGCTCCCGTCGAGGTATGAACAGTGTTGTTATATGCAAACTCCACCAAAGGAAGATACTTTTCCCATTGTTGTTTGTGCTTTGACACATAACACTTAAGAAGATCTAACATTGTAGAGTTAGCCTCTTCCGACTGACCATCTGTTTGTGGATGAAATGACGATGAAAACTTGAGAGTTTTACGCATGTTGTCAAACAACCCTCTCCAGAATAAACTCATCATCCGTGGATCATGGTCACTAATGATAGACGTAGGCAAGCCATGATACTTGAAGATGTTCGCCATGAACAACTTCACCATATGATCCACTTTGATCGTCTTACGCACGGGAATGAAATGAGCCTGCTTACTGAACCTGCATATGATAGTCCAAATGCCATCATTACCCGTTTGTGTCCGTGGAAGATCAAATATAAAATCCATGGCAATGCTCTCCCAAGGTCTATCTGGAATAGGTAAAGGCTGTAGTAACCCTGGTGTCTTTTGACGGTCAAACTTTACCTTTTGACATACGATGCATTGCCTTACAAAAGCATCAACATCTCTTCTCAAGGTTGGCCAATAAAAGTAAGTCTCCACTGCTTTTACAGTGGCGTCAATACCTCTATGACCTGCATACGGTGGAGCATGACTTTCAAGGTTGGCCAATAAAAGAAAGTCTCCACTGCTTTTACCGTGGCGTCAATACCTTGAGGCGCAATGGACTGGTAACACACAGTCTGCCATGCATCAATAAAAACCCATCTCTGAGAGTATAGTGCTCATGCCGCTGACCCTCAGACATCTGATCATACAACCTTTCAAAGTCCTCATCATGGGCATACTGCTCTTTCATTTTATCAAGCTCATGATGATAAGCAAGTGAAACTGCTGAGACCTGTGGCTTGCGTGACAAAGCATCTGCCACTACATTCTTTTTGCCTTCCACATGCACAATCTGGAAGTGAAACATAGACAAAAAGTTTGCCCATCGCATATGCTTCTCGAAAGCTTAGTCTGCGTGAGGAAATAACGCAAGGTCTGATGATCTGTCTGCACAGTGAAATCAGCCCCAAGCAAATAGTGTTTCCATGTAGAAAGAGCATGAATTACAGCCAACATCTCTTTCTCATAAACCTGTAAATGCTTCTCGGCATCTTGCAATATTCTACTCTCATAGGCTATCACGTGTCCTTCCTGCATGAGAACTGCCCCAATGCTACTTCCACATGCATCACACTGGACAACAAAAGCCTTTCGGAGGTCCGGTAACACTAATACTGGATCCGAAGTAAGCTTTTCTTTAAGCTTTTTGAAGGCTGTAATTTCCCGATCAGCCCATCTAAACGGAGTTGCCTTCTTTGTTAAGGCATGAAGAGGCGAAGCAATTTCAGCAAAATACCGTATGTACCGCCTGTAATAGAAACACAATCCTAGAAAGCTGATACCCGCTTTTCAAATCAATCCGACTGAAAACTGTGGAGCCCTGTAAAGCGGTCCAAAATGTCATCGATCCTCGGAATGGGGAATCGATTCTTGATGGTATTCTTGTTCAGCGCCCTGTAATCAATACACATGCGCCAAGAACCATCCTTCTTTGCACTAAGAGTACAGGTGAGCAAAAGGGTGATGAGCTAGGCTGTATCAACCCTTTATTCAAGAGCTCCTGTACCTGACTCTTAATTTCTTCTTGTTGAGCTGCACTAACACGATACGGCGGTCTATTTGGTGTACTACCAGGAATTAAATCAATGGCATGATCTTCTGGCCTCTCCGGAGGAAGTTCCCCTGGCAATGACCCGGAAAAACAATCTTGGAACCCACATAAGAAATCAGTCCTGTCCTTATCTAAAATAGACACTTAAATGCCTTGGATCTATGCTACAGTGAATGAGACCTGTAGGCACACACTTAAATCCATAGACTGACGAACGCATAGAGGGGTTAAGCTTTAGGGTCAGATATGAGCTCTCAAATAATTTCGCTCCAATTTTTTAAGAGTCAATGCATCATTGGTTGTCAAACAGTATAAATCGTCATTTAGGTGATGTGTTATGTTTTGCATTAACTTAAGTACATACATTCTTCTTATTGTTGCACTTCACTACATGGTACTTCTGTGCAGGGGAAAAGGCAGAAAAGCACATAAACTAGATGCTCCAAGAAGGGGAAGCTCAAGTAAGGGTGCTGCTGTTAAAGAAACGAATGTTGATTTGGTATCGCCATTTGAGGTATGACAGCATTCAAGTATATTTGCAAGTGCCAAATCAGACACAATCAGATCATAACTGCTTAAGTAGTCTATGTTGGGCTGTCTTCATGCTTATCGTCTGACACTAGGCAAGTAAAACCCTTTTTTGTCAATCTTTGCTGAAGTGTTAACTACTTGCACTTGATGATGACTGACGTTTGGCTTTTCTTCATATTGTCTTTGTAAACTGCTAAGAGAGGAGTGCTTTGGTTTTAAGAGACATCTAATTTCTATGCAGAAACAGCACACCAAAGTTCAAGCCATCACCAAGGCTAGAAGTTTAAGTTTCAGTCATCAGAAAAAGGAGCCTGCTACTGTAATGCTTGCAGATGGCCTAAAGGATGCAGGAGTTCATGGAAATGACATACACACCTTACCCCTAGATTCAGTGAAGTCTGATTCCCTGGCGAGTGGGGCAAGAGCATGGGACAGGAAGCGATGGGTAGAAGGTTCTAACGTTATCAGTCCTCCACCAATGCCAAGGAGTAGCAGCCATGCTAGTGTGTCTGGTCTGAAGTGTGAAGGGACATACGGGAGTCAACAAACAGCTGATCTTTCAAAGCTCTCAATGTTGGTTGCCGCAAGAAACAATGGCAGCCAAGATCATAAGGATTTAGCTAGTGGTAGGCAAAAGGACAGAGGTTACAATGGGTTTAAAACAATAAAATCTGAACAACCAGACAAGATTGAGGTTCTGAAACACCAAGGAAAAAAAGAACTGAATCATAATGATTCACAAGTCAATGTGTGCCTGGAGAATACTTTGTCTCTGGTAATAACCTATCTCTCTACCTCTCTCTCACACACACACACATCAATGCTTGCATGCACTCATTGCTTATACACTTTCCCTTGCAACCACTGGCTCTTAATTATTTTTCAACTGAAGTGAGGGTGGGTCATCATGTAATGCATAGTAAATGGCACTACTTAATGGGGAGAAAGAGACGATGAGTTTAGCTATAAAATGATATTAATTTTATTTTTTTTGGGTGCCATAATTGTCCATACAGAGATGTGCTGGTTCAACAGCAAGAATGCATTTTTCCAGGCCATTTCTGCATTCAAATGTAAATCTTAATGACACGATTAATGACCACAAAGGCTACATTCAAAAAGCGCTTCGCCAAGCACACCGTGACAAGGGTAAGGATCAACAGGAGGTAACAATTCCACGGATCGGACTCGGATCGGACTCAACGGGCTAAAAATTCTCAACGGTAGTTGAGAAGCTTTTGATGGGGGAGACATTTATGATCCAACCATCATTAGCATTGATCTTTTGAGAACAGAAAAATTACATTATTTACCGGGTACTTCGGGGTTTCAGTGATATCAACCTTGCATCCCAGAGTCTTGATTGTAGTTCTCCAGTAATGAATTTGGATCTCCTTCCTGCGCACACAATGAGCTTTGTGGCTTGCATAAGAGTTGATGGATTGACAGACATGTCTGCCCACAAAACTGGCGATATTTCTGGCTTGTTCCTCGTAAGCCTCATGAGCAGGGGATCTGGGGATCTCCCACGTCCCATCTCCCACCATTTGATGGGCAAAGAAACAGTCTGCAAAGAACCTTAAACATTGATAAAGTCCAGCCAACATTTATCCTTTCTTAACCAGTAGCCAAAACAATTTTGTTGAAGGTATCTGCAGCCCAGACCATTGCAAGGATCCCATCTACCTTGAACAAACAAGTTACTTCTTCCTTTGTTGGCAGCTGTTGAAGCATGGTGGTATTTCGAGCCCTTCTCAGTTATGCATCCTCTGTATGTAATTGTGGGTTTGATCTATGTTGATCCAATGCATTTTAGAAGGCATGTGATGCCACATAGATACTGTCAGGCAACAGCAGCTGTAGCACTAACAAAGTGATTTGGGCGAACTACAAAGACCTTGGCATCAATCAAGGAGAGCTAACAAATATCACATCTCTGTTCCATTAAAACTTGCCTTGCATGTGCCATACTTGACCATCAGCTAAAAAATTAGTGTAAATGTGAAAAGCCAATGTCTCAAGCAAATCCAAGTCCTGATGGAAGAAACTGAGGGGGATGAAAATGTTTCACCAAATGGGAAGTAGAAGTTACAATATTTCTTGATAGTTGAGGTTTGAAATCAATTCAAAAACCCCTCCAATCAAGGTGACATGCCTTCACCTTTGAAGGCCATTGAGAACGTGTTCAATTTTTGTCAGCAAACAAATGATTGGTGTGTGGTCTTGATTTTAAAAAAGCAGCATGGCAATCGGATTATGATTGATTACCACTAAAATAGTTTTATGATTGATCAGCAATAAGAAAAGAAAGCGCTTAAATTGTATTATAATTGACCACTTTATTTTGTGTGTGTGTGTGTGTGTGTGTGTGTGAGAGAGAGAGAGAGAGAGAGAGAGAGAGAGATTTTATTAACGTCTTCCAAAAGACCGAGCTCGGCCTATGAGACAAATCGGTGTACTTGTATGGGGTATCCTCTGTCATCCCAACAAAATGAAAAAGTACTGAACTAAAAAGCTGAATCTGGGTGTGCAATAAGTAGTGGGGGAGGGGATGGAGCTCTACTACTAGGAGAATGCAAAGCTATATGCATGGAGTATACAATCATGATATGCAACCTAGCTAGCTCCATCCTGTACCATACTGGGGGTATAAAATGGTATACATCAATGAAGGGGGTGTCCACAGCTCCTTGAAGAACATGCCTGGGTCTGCTCTGAAGCGAGCCAGTCGCTTCACACCCTCTCTGTGGAACTGAGCTTTGATCTCTATCATCTCTCTCTGGTATAGGCATGGTGTCCGAAAGCCAGGTGTCCTCTGTCTCTTGCGGGCTCTGAGTGTCTCTACTCTCTGGAGAGTAATTCCCTGCTGTGTAGGGGTTGGGAGTGGGGTGGATCTCTGAAAAAATTGTTGTAATCTGTGTCTGTCGTCCCCCCTCTGGAGCTGTCTGAGCCTGTAATGATGTCTCTCTGTATGTCTAGAATGAATCTCCCTAGTATGCGCTGGTCTATTAACTCAAAGAGCTGGCGTAGGAAATGTGGCTCTCTGAATAAATTGGGATATCTCTCTCTGATGGCTGTATATGCTCTGCATCTGCATACATAATGCTCCTCACTCTCCACCTCCTCTCTGCACAATCTGCATACCCTCTCCTCTCGGGGGATCCGTGCTGCTCTGCCAGTCTGGATCTCCAACCGATGTGATGAGACTCTAAGCTGACCAATAGCTACTCGGGAGCCGTGTGGTAAAAAGCCCTCCATGTATCTAGGCCTCTCTATAAATCCATCATCAGTGATACTCATGAAGTGATCTTTTGTAGTAGTACATCTTCGGTGGAAGAAGTTGTGTAGGCGATATCCATGTCTCTCGTGTATAGAGTTGCCATAGGTCCTGTCTCAATACTCTGTTCCTCTCACTATGAGAGAGACGGATATGTGGTGCATCCCTGTCATACTGGAATGGTGGTAGATGATCCATGTCTAGGCCATGCTGTGAGAACCAATGTGTGACCTGTGCATACCATGATCCTCTATCTCTTGCCTCAGCCAGCTGTCTAGATGCCTCAAAAGCTCTGTATGACAATCTGTCTTGTGGCATCTCTCTGAATCTGTCTAGCAAGCATATAGTCTGGAATATGGCCTCTACCATCATAGGAGGTGCAGCAAACTCTGCTCGGATAACGTCATGAGGTACTGACGGTTTGCTGTGTATCATGCGTGCCATCATGAGGGCTTGTGGTCTCTCTATCTGTGTCCACCAATGGGTAGCAAGGCCTGGCGCCCATACCGCTGCTCCATACATCAATTGCGGTGTGACTAATGTGTCAAATAGCCACCCCTTCGTCTTTTGCGGTGAGTAAGTCTCCTCATCTCTCTCCTCGACTCCTGCTCTGTGATGGCTCCCAAGGCTCTTTGTATGTGGAGCCGTGAGTATAGGGCTCTGCACTCGTCATCATACCATCTGTTCTGGGGCATAGTCCCAGATCTCGCAGGCTCTCCTGAGTGGACACAATGTGGGAAGCTCTGTAATGCAACCGTGTGTAGGAGTGATGCCAGTTGGGCTGTAATGGTATCCATAGGTGCCAGGGGATCCATGAGTAGGAGCCCATCCTCTACTCTGCCAGTGTATATGTCTGCCATGTGATGTGTGAAGTAGATGGTAGTGTGTGGCGTCGGTATGTGGGGGGCTGATGATACTGGTGATCCGGCTAGTGAAAATGCCAAGTATGTATGATCTGTCCCAATAGGACGAGGTGGAATGGAGAATGAGGTGACAAGTTGTGATGCCTCCAAAGACCCCATAATGTAGTCTACCACCATGCCTCCGGTCCGTGTGTATGACCCCCATGTGGGAAGCATGTTAGCCCTCCTGATCCTGGCCACTGTAGCATCCTATTATAAATAACGAAACGATGCCTGGCTCTCAACTCTAGTAAGTGGTCCCCATAATGTCCTCTATCTGGTCCAGTGTCCTCTAATGCCTGACTAGCCCCTATCTCCTCGGGATCCACATGGAGGATCTCCATGTCATCATAGTCATACACCTCACACTGTCTGCTCTATGTGTGGGCATTGAAGTCGCCTGTAAGAAATACTTCCCCTAGTGTAGAATAATGCATAATCTCCTCTGACATATAAGTGTATGGCGAGGCTCTTGTCTCCTCCTCCTGTGGCATGTCCTCTGTAATGACATAGGAGGATCCTGATGGAGGAAAGTAACATAGGGCTATGTATATAACCCTGTCCTGTGAGAGCTGTAAGTTGATCCACATGTATCTGGCCTCTGGATCCTGTGCTACCACTCTCAGTCTCCCCTATAGCTCCCGTCTGAATAGAACTGCTACTCCCCCCAACCCTCTCGAGGTACCCTGGCGTGTGGTCCTCCTGTATGCTGACTCCCACTGGAATCCCTCTACTCGAGGTAGCCCTCTCTTTGGGCTCTGATGTGTCTCTGTCAGAACTATGGTGTCTCTCCCCACCATAACATGCTCCAGTCGTCCAAGCTGCACCCATAGTGAACCATTACAGTTCCATATTGCCATGTGTATCTTTGTCAGTGGCCCGATCTGTGTCCCATAGGCCCCAAACCGCTAATCCATGGGCCGGCCATCAATGATGACCCGACCATCTCGATAGAAGGCCTTCTAGCCTTCTCTCCTCGCGTGTAAGACTCGTGGCATGCAAGCTCTCCTATGCTCAAGCTACATCCTCGTGAGATCATCATCCAAGAAAATAGGAGCTCCCTCTAAACCTCGTATTAATGTCTACAAAAGACCCAAATGGTCTATGAGACCAAAAAGCTGGTACATGTGATCCAGGAGTAAATTGGATGTCCAGACAAGAGGAAAAATTATAGAAGGAAAACACTAGTCGAAAGGATAGGTAGCAGTAGAACCTCATGTTACTAAGTCATGTATTTAGATCGCATAATGTGCTTTTCTCCTCATGAACCGTGTACTTCGCCTCACTAACCATTGCTTGTTGGGTTGCCTCTTTATGTCATTGAAGGGAGTCCTAGATCTGAAGCTGGCAAGCCTTAGTACTAAGTGTCATGGGGTCTTACCTCACTAACCATTGCTTGTGGGGTTGCCTCTTTATGTCATTGAAGGGAGTCCTAGATCTGAAGCTGGCAAGCCTTAGTACTAAGTGTCATGGGGTCTTAAAGACCCTTGTTAGGTGACATCAATGGATGGCATTCATCAAAATCGTGATGCCTTTTTTCGATCATTGGATAAAGTAAACTAGGCCAAGTAAACTAGGGGTGAAAAACATAGAATATAACAGCTTGAAACCACATGGTTTTGTTGCTTGAAGGTATACTGTAGTGGTAAGATGTTTTCAATGGTGATCCAAGGTCTCAAG
This sequence comes from Cibotium barometz, assembly GCF_041138505.1. NCBI lineage: Eukaryota > Viridiplantae > Streptophyta > Polypodiopsida > Cyatheales > Cibotiaceae > Cibotium > Cibotium barometz. The sequence continues at coordinate 57,902,472 of NC_141056.1, forward strand.
TTAAAATCCTCTTTTGGACATAACATCTTGCTCCAAAATTTTCTAAGTCCCAAACCCAAATTCACTCTCATTCCATGATGTAAACTAGGAAGTAAACTATGCTCGCTTCATAAACTCGAATGTAAACTATGATCGCTTAGTAAACTAGGAAGTAAACTATGCTCGTTTAGTAAACTAGAAAGTAAACTATGATCGCTTAATAACCTAGTTTACTCGGCCTAGTTTACTTTATCCGCTGACAGTCGAAAAAAGGCATCGCGATTTTGATCAATGCTATCCATTGGTGTCACCTGCAAGGGTCTTTGAGACCCCATGGCACTTAGTCCTGAGTGCTGGCAAGTGGAGGGTGTGGGTTGTTCGAGACCAAATGCATTTAGCTCTCATGAGGAACCGTGCTCTCTTGGAGGACTCTCTGGGTGCATGGTGCTAACTTTTCACAAGTCTAGGAGGGGGATGGGGACAACTAGCTTTGTCATGGTCCATCCGTCTTCACGAATCTGGTACGGGTTGAATGCTTGAGCGAGGCACACTAGTAGGGATTGAAGAAGTCAATGACAAATATATTTATTGTGGTATCATGCATCTCGAGCTCTTGAAGTCTGACTATTTTGCCTTTGTGCTGCTTTAAACTCTAGTAGATATAGTCCTAGGCATCTTTGATCGATGTAATGCATCACTAGTAACAAGGGCTTGAACCTCTCCCTAAAGAGATAGTGGTAGTGTTCATGAGATTCATAGTAAATCGGGCATTTAAGTATGTAACGCTCCTTAGATTTAATCTCCCCAGTACTACATTACTTGGGCAACTAAGTATGTAATGCTCCACAGATTTAATCTCCGTAGTGTTGTGTACCTTACATATGTGTCTGTCTTGTGGATGCCCTCTGCTTTCCTTATCTCAATTTGAAGGTGGTGGTACAATATCCTTAGTTGACCAATGGAAATTCTCATGTTGTGGGACACGTGTCTATGGGGAGAGAGGGAGAGAGAGAGAGTTAAAGATTCCTATTTAACAAAAGTCTATAAGATCATTCATTAACATACATTCAATATGCAGTGGCAAATAAAACGTGTATAAATTATATGGGGGTCTATAAGACATTGATATGTCATTAACATACATCATGGCATACAACAAAACCAAGAACCGATGATTACATTAGGCAAAGTAGCTGTAAAAAGAATGCAAAGCTTGATCCTAGAGTATGCACATAAATAGGGGTAGCTATCCCTTTTTTTTTTAAAGGAAAATCAATAAATAGCGTAGGTGTATGTATGAAATGCCACTGACATGGCATTTAATTAATACAACCTTACTACATAAGGTGTCTGCCTCCTCCTCCTCTCTCTCCCCCCCTGTGCTCCTCCTCTCTCTCCCTCCCTGTCCTCCTCTCTCCCTCCCTCTTCTCGTGGAATGAGCCTTTTATAGATAATTGCGAGACCTTAAAAAGAAAGGACATGGGTGAATACATGCAAATAGAAAGGGCATAGAGGGTCATTGTTTCATTGACTTTTTTAAGCATTAATCATTGCATATTGAATAAATTGTGTGACCTTAAATAGAAAGAATATGGGTGAGTATATGCAAATAGAAAGGGCATGAAGGGTCATCATTTCATTGACTTTTTCAAGGGTTAATTATTACATAATAAAATGAAACCTTAGAAAAACACTCTAATTCTTGAAAAACTCACATAATATATTTAATAGAAATGCAAAACAACATTTTAGTGCCTTATTCATTTCATGAAATTTTGACACGAGAAAAAAGTAATCAACTTATGAAGTATCGCTTTGATAAAAAATAGGGGCTACTAGTTCTCTCTTGCTTGTAGCTTGTCCCCTGAGAAATGGGGATTCAAGTTTTTAAGCATTGATTAGAGAAAGAAAAGGACAGGCGATTGCATACTTTTTTTTTCTCGGATAGAGTTTGCAAGGGTAAGCCTTTTTCTTCTTAGGTTATATCCGTCGCAAAATCTCAGATTTTAGACTTAAGATTTCAGTAGGAATTTTATTTTATTTTTCATATGAATTTTTATTATCTCTTGAAAATATGTATGGAGCCAAGTTCCTCATTGTTGGAGCTCTAAGTAAGGGTATCTCCATTTTTCCTTTGATCATGAGCCTCAACCATAAGCACACCTTGAAAAAGAAAATGAATAACACATGGTCACCTAGATATAATCACGTAGCCTTCTATCATAAGCCTCAATAATAAGTTCCCCTAGGTCCATCAAATGAAGTAGTGGGATACCCACTTTGGATCTAAGTTGCTTATCTTTGCCAGTAAGTGGGTGGGCACTTAGCTTTAGAAGTATGACATCTTCTATCCTTACTCTTGTAGGCAGCTTTAGGGTGGTGGATTAAAAAGGTCTCCAAGGGGCATATATGACAGGTTGGGATACCCTGAATTCGTAATGTCTCCCTGAGTCAATGTCCTCCCCAACTCACTTTAATCTACATTTTGAAAGGATGAAGTAATGAGTGTCTTGGATTGAAGCGTGGTCTCTTTAGAATGAAGTAATGAGTGTCTAGGAAGGGGCCCATGCATCCCCAATCAAGAAAATAAAACTTGATAGAGGTCTGTTCAAGTTAAAAGCTTACCTAGCCTTGCTGAAACATGTGTCACTGTGGGAGCTTTGCCTTAGAGCTGGGAAATGCAACTTCTTGGTTCGGTGTGCTAGCTCGTCATCCGCATTCTCATTCTATTCTCACATAGAGAGCTCCATAGCCGTGGGTGTGGAGGGAGATCTTTATCTACCTAGATGAAGGCAAGAAGTAAATTTCCTACACTATGGATCAATCTCCCAAGAGGTGGATAGAGGGGGGATGCTCATGAGAGCAAGATCCTACAAACAGTCCTACCCATGTATGCATCCATCTAGCTATGCAAGGAGACTTAACAAAAGTATAAGAAGAGAGTAAGGAGAAGAGGATAGAGAGCTCACAAGTCTTTTATTGCAAGGGGAATAATTGCATATTGATTAATGTCAAAATTATGTTACATACAAATGCCTAGTATTCACACTTGGCTAGCCATTTTTAACAAATATTCCATGGCCACAAATGCCTAGCATTCACACTTGGCTAGCCATAATTAACAAATATTCCATGGCCACTATGCCTACCCTTAAGAAAGTATATACACGAAGCCATAGACTTTTTCATTTGGCATTAAGCACAAGGTAAGGAGGCTGCTTCATATATTCCAACACCCTCTTACAAAAGATAGACTTCTATTAACAACATATATGGGTAAGATAACAAAGTTCCTTACAAATACTTCTAAATGTATGTGGAGTTTGAGAGTCTACAAGGAGGGTTGTTTGGACCTTGACCCCACAACACTAGATACTAGCATAGGGGATGGATGAAGGTAGATCTACCCTAGGCAGAAACAACTTGGGATGCCGCTAGAGTAGGAGCACGATGACGCCGAGCAGGTAAATTAAGTGTATTTCTTATGTAGCCATTTATATGTGGTAGTGATGTGTGGACGTAGGTTAATAATGGACCGGGGAACTTTTTCTCTCTTTAAGAGGTTTTTCCCCCGAGTGTATGTATGCACTCTCATGAGTGTGTGTAAGTGACTTTATCATATCACTTCACTTGTACTTCACTTATTTCTCATCAATGTACTTTTGAGTGTTGTGCTTCCATCTATCTCTCCTTGCTTATGGCATCTATGTGTATGTTACTACTTTGATCTCCACTCCAATGATTGGTATCAGAGCAGCTTCTCTCGACTGTTGTCTCCTTGTCATCTTCTCATGGAATTTCTCCTTTGTTTGTCTCAGATTGAGCTCGTCTCTTAGGTGGAGAAGGTCTCGGGGGGTTCACCTCAAAAAATGTTGGTGTACCACGTGAGTTCAACAGGAGGGGTTTTTTAATTAGATACATTGAAAAAAATTAACAAGATTACATTAACAGGAGGGTTTTTTTAATTCAACTTTAGAAAAAGATCCGTTAGTTCATAAGTAAAGAGGGGTTGTTTTATTGGGGGAAAAATTTTAGTTAAGGGGTTTTTTTAATACCTCTTGAACACACGTGATACCTAGAGTTTTCTAGTAGTGCACCCCCCGAGGGTATACTCTATAGTGTGGTGTCGATATACCCTATAGTGTGATGTTAACTACATTAACTATATTTTTACATGTTTCGAAGCGTTTCGGACACGTTTGCATGTTGTAAGGTTTCTACAGGCATCCTCAAGTTCGAACTATTTTTTGTTTGGTTTTGGGTATTCTTCACAGTAGAAGTAGCATTTGTTGTGCAAATATTACCATCGTCATCTTCAATGTTGTATCCTTGGGCTCATCTTTAACACCTTCAACATCATTTTTTCACGTTTCAAAGCATTTTGGGTGCATTTTGGGGCTCTTCACAGGCATCCTCAGGGAGTGTTAGTTCGAAATGTTTTTTGTCGAATTCTAGGTATTCTTCACAGCAAAAGCAACATTTGGTGTGCAAACAGGGCTGTCATCATCTTCGACATCGTATCTTCAAGCTCATCTTCAACAACTTTACCCAATGTGCATTTTTCAAGTCTTCTAATGGTCAAGAGGCCTTGAAAAATCCCTCTCTTTGCCATGTCATCACAGACACTATCTCTATACAATTCCAAAAGATTAACTAAGGATCACATGTCTATTTAATAAGAAGATATAATGAAATATTTTACGACACTACTAACTCTATACAATAATACAATGAGCTATTCAATTAAAAAAATAAGAGAATTGATCAATTCTATAGTCATTTAATCTATATATGAATAGCTCTCAACTAAGGATTTGTATATTTATATAAATGTATTAATTTAAATCTTTGTAAATAATTACAGAGGTTCAAAATTTTAAGAGGATAAAATTTATTTGAAAGTAATAGAAAACAAGAAGAAAGGTACCAATTATACAAATTTATGATAATTTTCAAGCATAAGCTAATTCTTCCTTGTAAGAGGGATTTAATTTGAATATGATTTGCTCTACAGTAGTGATATAGGGTACTCTCCTGTCCCCTTCTAATCTACAAGTTTCTATCCTCTCCTCTTCTAATCCATAAGTTTTTCTCCTTGGAAACAGAGCCTTGGGAATAACTAAATAGGATGTAGACTAACAATTATGCACTTACAATATGTACTTGATTGTGACAAAAACTAGGAAAAGTAGCATAATAAAACCATCTTAAACCTATTTCTAGCAAGTTTGGGAAATTTAAAGGAGGGAGAGAGCTTCTATTAACACCAAAAAAAAGATTAACTATCTCCTACATGCACGTAAAAGTATGTAGTTGCATGGTTTTGGTTGAATTGGACCATTCTTTTTTTAAAAAAAATCTAGTCCAAATCTTATCTCATGCAAGCACAGTTGAACTACTTTAAGCTTTTCCCATTATTTTCCCATGCATCAATTTAATATTTGAATAAATTGACCTTTAACTTTTTTAGCTCCTTTTTAACCATTCCCAAACACATCTTTTAATTTTTAATATTTCTAGACTCTAACCTTAGTTTCTAATTGACAATCCCCATTTTAATTTATTTTATAAGATCTAATTAATTTAATTAATTTTTAGCCCATGTTTGTATGCATAAATATGTATATATATATATATGCACATGTGTGGTAAAATTCACATGGGTTAATTTTCTTAAGAAAATCCATTGTGCACATTTTGCACCTTGATTTTTCCTCTCATTAATTTTCTTTATATCAATCTTTATATGTTTATAGGATTATATAATTTTCATGCACATTTGGCATAGTCACGTGTGTCACCATCGTGCACATGTGCACATTTTGCACATCTTTACATATTTAGACCTTCTCCTTCACACTTAAAACTTTTTACTAAGATTCCTAGTTAGTTTATTTTTTTTCTTCTAGGGTCACTTTTTAATAAAATAAATTATTTACCTTACTAGATTAATTTTTTAACTTAATTTTGGATAATTCTCTAAAATTATTTTTATAATTAAATTTATTTATTAATACTAGAAATACTTATAGGAGGGACTTCATAACAAGGATGTTATTTTTTATGGAATGAGTACTTGGTATATGCTATTGAAGGATTTCATATAGGCTAATGTAAACAAAAATGTGGATGTAACAAATGGAGAGCATCAATCACATGGACTTAGTGGACTTGAGCAATGGGTCTATTGTCTAACCTTGGTCAAGAGAGTCCTCTAGCAATGGGTCTAACCTTGGTCAAGAGAGTCCTCTAGCAATGGGTCTATTGTCTAACCTTGGTCAGGAAGGTTGAGGCGGGCATAATGCCAAGACTTTTGACACATCATTTGGTGGTACTACATATGCCAAAATTTTAACAAATTCGTATCATTTGGTGATACTACATATGCTAAAAATTTAACAAATTCACATGTACCACAAAAGGGAAAAGAGAAGGTGGAGCAGCCTTTTCATAATACCTAATGTTTCAAAATAGGCCATTCATTTGTTAATGGTGGGGATAGTAGCTCTAAATAGAGTCTTGATGAAGAGTTTGGGATCTCGCCTATTGCTACATCACGTGTACAAAGAGCCAAAACCGTTTTGAGAACACTTGGTAGTGATCAAGGTGTATTGCAAGTCTACAAGGGTTAGGTACCTAGTGGACAAGTTGGGATATAATGGGTATACAACCAATCATTATGCTTCGATGCTCAAAGAAATGTAAAGGAATTAGGTCATCTATAGGCTATAAATATACATCCAAGAAATATCCACAAAAAGTCAATCCTTTTCATCATTCAATAAAGAAAATACACAAGTCCTTGGTGGGGGCCCTTCAGAGTGTATGTGGGACCCAATTGGGTGTACTTGTCTTTCTTCTTCTTCTTCTTCTTCTTCTTCTTCTTCTCTCTCTCTCTCTCTCTCTCTCTCTCTCTCTCTCTCTCTCTCTGTGCGACATTGTGCAATCATCAAGAACCAAGTTGTTGAATATTCCCTATTAAAGTATAATCATATTTATAAGCTTCTGCATGTTATAGTGGTATTAGAGCTTTACCTTTTGTTGGTGAAGGGACTCAACCAAGGAAAAATGATTTTTTTCGCTTGTGGTTGGTTTTCAGATGCCAGTTAAACTCCCACTCTAGTATGATCATCGCACTTTCCTCCTATGATCATCTATAAATGTCACATAGTAATGGTTACCATTTATGCTGGCATGCTTGGTAGGACCCCATACATCTGTATGTACCAACTCTAGGACCTTTTTAGCCCTATGAAAACTCCTAGAAAATGACTGCCTTGTCTACTTCCTAATCTGATAAGATTCACATACACTTGGTGGAACTATTATCTTGAACTTGGGCAACCCAGTCACAATGGCATGTATTTTGGTCTCTAGAAATCCATGTGGCCCATCCTTTTATGCCACATTTCTATTTTTGAAACTTGCCCCTAACATATTGGGCAAACATTATTGTGTCTAACTCAAGAAAACACACATCGAACTTAAAGATTCTACCAACCTTCTCGCCTTTTGCAAAATCAGCCTCCTACAACCATGTTCTACATCTTCCATAAAACATCCCTTCGGAGTTGAATTTAATCTGCAAGCCTTAGTCAACCATTTGACTAACTGAAATTATATTTTTGTTCATCCCACAAACATGTAATATATCAAACACGTCCTTTACATCTCCTGTGGTGGACGACATCTTAACTGGCACTTTACCAACATCATGAGTGATAGCATATGAAGAATCATCAGCACACCCACAGACATTAGTTCCAAGCTACTGAACCAGTCACCATGTGAAGTCATATGATTTAATGTCCCTGAATCTATGTACCATTCATTGTTGGGCTGCATGCATGTTACTCATCGTGCTCGGCGGGTTCATCGAAAAGTATGTAAGTATAGCATGTGAGTTCAAATTAAGGAGTTTTTTTATTTAAAAATTTTAAGGTTAATTTATAGAAATACATTTACAAAAGGGGTTTTTTTAATTGATTTTTTTAAAAACACGTAAGTCCATAAAGAAAAAGGGGTCATTTTATTCATGAAAAATTCACAGGTGAGGGATTTTTTAAATACCCCTTGAACGCACATGATACATAGGTCTTCTTTATTAGTAGTCATGTGAGTCATCAAAAATAGATGTCCATTCTTTCCTATATCCTTTTGTTGATCTGTTGATGCATAGATGGGCATGTTACATCCTTCCCCTCTTAAAGAAATCGAGATGTCCTCATCTCGTCATGAATTTGGGGGGCCCTTGATCCCACAATAATTACAATTTCTAAGCCTTTGCGGGCTCCTCTTCCTCTAAAACTCCCCCTTCCTCTTCAGCTTTGTTGGCCTTGCCCTTATCTACCTTGACCACTATTTTGCTAATTAGACCTTCAATTGTAACACCTAAGGATCCCAACTGACATAATTTTCTTGATCTTTAGAACATAGTCATTTATGTTGAGATTGTTCTTCTTAACTTCATGTAGCACTTATTTGAGTTGTAGCTTTTTGGGTTTGGAAGAGGACTCAAACAATGCTGCCAATGCATCCCATGCAACCTTGGGACTCTTAGTCCTGCGTCCAATCATTGCATCAGCACACTAAAGATAGATATGTAGTGTAACACCTGCATGGATCTCTTCTTGTACAATCTAACATTTGTTTTTTCTTCACCTTCAACAGCAGCTCTTCATTTGTGACTAGCTCCCATAGTTCCTTGCTCATAAAGAATTTCTTCATCCTGAACTTCTAGGCTTGATAGTTATTTTTGTCAAGCTTATTCCTAGTGAGCAAATTGGTTGCCTCTCTTCCATCTCAACTGAGCATACACCAACAAATCTGATCTCTGCAATATACTTGCAAAACAACTCACTAAACACTTGCCACTTGACTCCCAATCAAGCTAATGCAAATACAACCACTATTTCAACTCTGTCTACACTACTGCTACCAGACTGCATACCTATTTTTGGAATGCAGCTTTATACAGGTGTCGTCCACTTGCACAGTAAAACTATCAGAATAGGGGACTATATAATTAAATGTTCTAGCTAGTTGGTTTCTCTCTAGATGAAGTCCCTTATGTGTACTTGAAGACTGCACAGTATGGTCTTCAAGCTCCCTTGGAAAGGTGGTCTACAACTCACTTTATAAATTGCTTGCAACTTTGACACCTTCCCCTAGTTGAACTAGGTATGCACTATAAGAGGTCCATATTAAGGATTCAATAAAAATAAAAGTTATGACCAATGTGGGAAGAGCATGAACATAAGCAATTAGATTAAATGAGTTGTAGCAAACTCTAACCACTCAACATATAACCCCATGAGTTGTAGGAGAACCCCACGATTTTTTATTAGATGGATAAAATTGATAAGAATTATAACTACAATAATAAATGTCCTAGAACTTTTTGGTCCAGTGTGAATCTGAAGTTATAACCACGAATAATGCTAGTACACCTAAATGCTCATAACTAGTGTACAACTAGGCCATCTTACCCATTTGAATGACTTGTCATCATCTCCATGTGATGGTGTAGAGTGGAAATTACAAACCCATCTAAGAAAGTCCCATAGTTATGATCTTTTTCTCCATTTATAGCACAACATAGAGACATAGTTAAGATTCTCTTATGATTCTTTTCTCTCACTTCTTTGAGGTGGTGGTTGGTGGCCATCCTTTTATCCTCATGTGTAAAAGTTTCCTTAGAGCTATCATAATTGACCTTCCAATGTGGAAGATTGTTTGTTTCTTGATGATGCTCAGCACACTAGCTGTAAAAATCTCCGGACACTACTCACGTATTTCTTCCTCATACAACTAGAGATCATGTCCAAGCTAATAGGCACTCAGCAAGAGCTTCATGACCACATCAAGCACCAGCAAATGCTCCTTTCTCTCTCTATCATACCACAATAGATTGCCACATCCACTCCAAAGACCATATTAGAGAGTTTGAAAAAATCCCAATTCCCATTATGGAAGATTAAAAAATCGGGACACGGTAAACTCTTTTAAGATTTTGTCAAAAACCCCTCATGTGACATCATTAAAAAGCTCTTGAAGAGTCGGTTCGAGATCCATATTCTTCAACAACTTTGGAATTGGTATGCTCAAGCTACACCAAAAAGTAGATTGAAAATCAAATTTCCAAAGTAATGGGATTTTACCAAAGTCTCTAATATGGTCTTTGGACCATGGTCCCCCCATTCAAAATATACATGGAGGTGGCTATTGTTGGGACATTAATAAGGCTTGATGCAGGCGCTTGGAATATCAATGCCTATTGATGTGTCCGAGATGCATAGCTTGTGTGTATTTATTACAGGTGTTGTGCATCAACATTAGGCAAAATGTGGGACGGTGTAAAATCTCCTTCCAGTGAAAACTCCAACACTGCTTTCTTGAACGCTTATTTGTCTGCTTTCTTCAACTCTCACACATGGTTGGAGATAAGAAATTAAGTGTTGATGTGTAGCAAGGATGGCCGATAAGACAAGTGTAAACAAGGTTGGGTTGTCCATAATAGTGGAAGAATTTAGGACACCCAATATGGCATGCATATTGGTAAACTGTGAGCAATGAATAGCTTATAGGACAATGATAAGACCATGGCATTCTCTTTCCAATGACCTGGGCATCTCTACCTTGTTTGATTAGCATGGTTGTGGGCAAGGTTGTGGGAAAACTTTGCGCCTTGGAGAGAGGCAAACAAAACCTAGTTGAGTTTGTCGACAATGCGGGGTCTTCTTCCCATTTAGGTTCTCTTCCCATGGTTCTCAGGAGGTTTTTATGCTCATTCACTCTCGCCCTCTTTCTCTCTCCTTTTCTCTTCATTCTCTTTCTCTCTTTCTCTTCATTCTCTTTCTCTTCATTCTCTTTCTCTTTCCCTCTCTCTCTCTCTCTCTCTCTCTCTCTCTATCTTTCTAATCAAAATGTATTTTTAAAAGATTTTTTATTTTTATGATTCTTTGGTGATGGTCTTAACCTTTGCATCTTAAAGGATGCCCAAAGGTTTAGTTGTTTTCCCATATTCGCAAGCTTCACCATGAGGCTCGTGCCTACAAGTGGTGGGCTCCCCCACTATCACGATTACAGAGACCATTGTGCAATTATAAACAACATGTAACATGCCATTCATTTTCTCACTTTCAAAATAGTTTCATAACTTGTTCATGGACACTTTTAGCTATCTAGCTCATCATCCTCCTCTTCACGTTTAGGTGTGTGGACTCTTAGGTTTCCAATCATCCAATCTGATAAGTCCCTCAAAAGTTGAGAGTTTTCCTTATAAAAGAGAGCTTATTGAGCCTTAGATTTACAAGGATAAGAAGCCTATGAGGCTTGCCATGTCCCTGGTGCAATATTCATGCTCACTTATCTCCCTCGTACTGACTTGGAGGTGGGATTGGACCTACTAGTGTGTAGGGGATGTGCATTGATCCTTCCCTACTAGAGGAGACAGTGCCTCTGATGAGGTCGAAATGAATTCGTCACCTATCACATTGGAGAAGATATTGTGGCGACTATAATGTGGAAGACTAACTTTCACCTCACAGCAGTGAGTCCTTCATGGCATCTATGAAGTGAAATCTAATTGGATTGGTTCCAAAGATAAAGGCTCCAAAACTGGCTCTTTTTTTTTACTTCTTAAGAATGGTCATAAATTCAACTACTACGGCCTTTGGCATGCTCTAAGGTTCCCTTACTGGTTCTATGATTGACGTTTGAATAGGGTTTAGGATACTCTCATGCTAGGTCAAGGAATCATACTAGCTCTAGTTCGGTATGCACCTTCCTTACACAAGTTGTTAGGCTTGTTTCATTCGCTCCAACATAGGTTTGGGGTAATCTTTGAGTTTCTTTGGAAATTGCAGAGTTGATGGGTTTCTTCTCTTTGGAAAGAGCTAGTTTGAGCTGGAGATCACTCATCTCTCCACACGAGGGAGGAAGCTTTGGAGCTATCTTCTAGACTTCAATAGTCACGATGTCATCATGCATTGGTTTACACGTGCTCTTCAAGGTTTTCTTCTTTTGGACCTATGGATCTATTCCTTTAGCCTTTTCAGGGTCTACTAAGACCTTTGAACCTTGTGGATCAGGCTCTTTGGTTGTTGGCTTTGAGGTTGAAACATGTGCTTTTTGTTTCGAAGCTACCTTTGATGTTTCCTTGACAACTATCCTCATCATCTTAATCTTAAGTATTTGGGGCTTATGCCTTTGGTTGTAACTTTGTGGTTGAAGCCCAAGCTTTCTTCTTCTTAGTTGCCTTGGATGTTTCCTTGGCAATTGCCTTCGTCACATGCACTTAAGCCTTGTGATGGCATTAGGGGAGACTATATGAATAAGTCCACCTTGTGCACTTAACAAGTTAAGACTCGTCAAATCTTTGGCCACTAGGGTGATTGTCACTCTATTGGGACAATCCTTGAAAGCTTGTTCGAATCCACACTTGTAATATGTACCTCCGTATGGAATGACATTGGGGTTTAGCATTGGATTCAAATATGGAGTTGGGGTACTTAGTGTGGCTCTATGAGGACACTACTCAATAGCAGAGTGTATTCCCTTATTATAATGGAAATACTGAAGAGATGGCATGCGTGACATGTTATTGAAGACTCTCGCTCGTTGTTACACCATAGCTTCAAACAATGAGGCATAGTCAATGGCTCCGAGTTTCTCGGGATATTCTTATGAATTGTATTACTCATATGACTGATAGCTCTCCTGTTCCAGACTCTCGCAGTCCATCAGCAATGTCATCGAGTACTCTTGTATATATATATATCAATGATACTCTAGAAGAAACCGGTTGGGGTGGTAGTATCGAAGGTGGATATGGCATTCATGGTGGTCTATACATCTCTCAATATAAATCGCCACTAGATTATGCATAGGTTGAGAAGAATTCGGTATGGGTGGGTGGTCAGGCTTGTGGTTGCTTTGCCTAGGAGCATAGGTTGTAGTGCCGAGTTTCGATGTTACCAACAAATGAGTTATATAAAGGTTCCCATGGCGCTGGCAATGAGCATAGTATTGTTTTTGTCCAAACCTCAATATCTAACACTCCGTACTTGTATGCTTTTGGTGGAAATAAGTGTGGGTGTTTGAACATTACACCATACACCTCCATGGAAATAAGTGTGTGGGTTCACCTCCATGGAAATAAGTGTGTGGGTTCACCATATATATCCGTGGAAATAAGTGTGGGTGTCCAGCCTGAGGAATTGACTAGGTTGTCCTTGAAGGTTCCCTAGGAGACCTTCCACTGTTAGCCTAAACAATTAAGCTGATTTTCTGCCAACTTGTCCATGATGATGCCCTTGACTAGGACTCTACTGGTGTGCTGGTAGGGTACCCTTAAGCCATTGAGGCTTTGGATGGCACGTCTCCTATCTCTTGGTTCGGGTGGATGACTTCTATATCCTTATCTTCTATATTCTCTACTAAGTCTATTGCCTTGAGAGACAACGCTCATCAAACATGTAGTGTCTAGACCTGTAGAGATGGTCATGAAGCCCCTTACTCTTGAGACCAATCATAAATCGAGCAATGAGTGAGTGGTAAGTCATCTAGTTTCTCATAGGGGAGCTACATCTCTTGTGGAAATACTTGGTTCTAGCGATATAGTCTTGCATCGTTTCACCCTCCTCTTGCTTGAGGTTATAGATTTGTGCAATGGGGATCCATCTGGCTCCCGTGGTGGGTGAGAATCCGACTGAATGTGTGCCTCAAGACCTCGTGATGGTTCTGTCTCACAAAAGGCGAGGGCTGAAGGGGAAGCTAATGCAAGAGGACAACCTACAAACAAATCTATCTAGTATGCATAATGAGCTCCAGTAGAAAGTAGGACTCTTGTTTGCACTATGTGTGCTTCTATTATGTGTTTTAAGGAAAATGTATCCCTAATGGTACAGTAAGAAACATGCCCCAATTGCCATAAAACTGTGGTTGTTGGATTGCTTGTTGGTCGTGGTCTCCTTGGGCTAATTCGAGCTTCGGATCCACACATCAAAAGTTCGAAACATTGTGGCCTCTGACATGCTTTGACCACTGTCTAAGGGAGGAAACCTTGGGATTCTTGGCCCTATTCATTTTTCAAATGGCATAATTATCATGCAAACAAAGTATCTATAGCATGTAAAAACCTCGCCTTCAATGTCTTGAGTAGTCATCAATAAAAGTCACAGAGTCAAGATATCCCCAGATCGATATAGTATCCTCATAAGACCACATACATGACTATGTATAAGCTATAATTTTTGGACAACCCTTTTTGATCCATCTTTCGGGAATGATGTCCGTTGCACCTTGCCCAAAATGCACCCCACATACAAACCCTCACATACAAATTGACAAGGACCTCAAGCTGTGGCAACTTTGATAGTGTCTCTTACTCTAACACAGACTCTTACCTTTTCACGAGAAACAAAGTGCCGAAATTCAAGATCTCACATTCTGAGAAAACTTCATTAATAGCCTTGATACACCCTTCAACATGGTCAAAATTCCTCTGGTGAATCAATATATGGATCACCTATTTACCTAGTGGAAGATTGATCACCCACGATACACCAGATGAGGCTGACAATTTGTTGATTCCAAGGACTACCTAGTCGTAGGTCACATAAGAGCCCAACCCAAGTGGCACATGCCCTATCTCATCAATGAAAAACAAATGTAACGAGAGTACATGTTCGCACCCAAAGAAGTCTGCATCGACTCTAAGTTCATGCCAACCAAAAGAAGGTGGTGCTGGCACAAGTGCTTGTGTATGGAAGGCAAGGGGCTTGTCCACCACGAAGATGCAACTCCGAATGAAGAAATTTAATGACCTCTACTACACCAAGGTCCTTGACCCCGCTATAGTGACCACATGCCGCTTCTTCCAAATCATCATCCTCATCCTTAAGGAGATGCCCAAGAACCAATGAACAAGAAAAGAGCTTCTAGTCTTTATTTGACCTCAATGAAGGTCCCAACTTCCGCCAACAGCAGCAGATAAAACTTTACGACATAGTCAAATACTCCCAACGCTCATAAGGTGGTCACTTTCAAGACATGCTAGATACTGAATTTTGCAAACTCTTTGATATAGTGTGTGGCAGTCCTATCGTTGGCTTTCCCCAAAGCCCTTCATCACATCCTTCTATGAGACCAACCGTATCTTTGGAACCAATGCGGGATGATAAGTCTCACCCTCATGCCACCCCCCATCTACAACTTTCCAATTGTTTATGGGTCCAAAGTCGGTACAAAACCCTCGTCCAGAGGTGATATACCAAAACAAGCTGCATAAAAAAGAGTCAAAGAAAGAAAAAAAATAGTCAAAGAAAGCCATGTGTTGTTTTCACTAGCAAGAGCTTCTACATCACCTTAAGCCCCATGCCCATGCACAACGACACCTGCAATATATACACACGACTTCTACATTTAGTAAACAGTTTTAGCAAAAATAAGCACCACTAGCTCAAGCACTTGTAACTAACCTTGTTAACGTCAACCGTCCAAGCACATTTTTGAATAAGAAGACCATGGCAAGTGCAAGTATGGCCCATGGTGCATCCCATCGCATAGATCCTCCTCAAATCACCAAGAACCTTCCATGGCCTCTTCTTCAACTATACACCAACTCTTGATGTGCATTGTGTCTATCCTCAATGCTCGATAGCGCCAAATCCTTTGAGCCAACGAGACCACCCAACTCTATCACAACTATGGGCAAAGCTCGCTGTCACGCATTACGATCTTGACTCCCCAGGAGAGGAATGTCAAGTGAATGTCTAGGAAAGAAGCAAAAAGAGTCAAAGAAAGTAATTTTGAGTTGAAGAAATCTTCAAGTTTGGAGTACACACCTCTTCTGCATACACGTAACATGCATATTTCATTATGGGCATCACATTTTTTTTTCAATATCACGACATGCATGGACCCATGCACCTACAACTAGTCTTATCAACGCGAACCCTCTAGGTAAATCTTTGGATGGGAGAGACCATGGAGGACATAAGTTTGACCCATGTTACGACCCATTACCTAGAAAACCATCAACCTTATAAGTACCCCTAAGAACTTCAATGCAAGCAACCTCTGATTCGACTAAAATTCAACACACAAACCTTGCTCTGGCTGACGTATCCGCCACTAAGAAGCCCACTCTCTAAACATCACACTATGAGATAAAGAAATAATATCATGTCACACCAAGAAGATCCGATTTGTCATCTACCCATGCCAATCATGCATTGGCACTCCTAGCGCTCATTTCACCATTCAAAGGATGCAGCCCGCTTCGACCAACCACCTAAACTTTAAGGGCTCAAGCTATTTCCACAACAAAAGAAGACCTTGCATGAAAAAATTCTACATCACAAGCTGTGTACCACCAAGGCTACCCAATACCCATTACCAATATACCCTACATCTCATTGTCACTCAACCTCACACACCAATTTCATCACGTACAAAAGACCCACCACACCTTTTCACCCCGATGACAATAGCTTCTCACCCAGCTTGGGTTACGTGAGGACGCCTTTTCCATTAGGAAGAGAGAGATGTTTACGGCTTCCTAGTTCAATATGGTTTCACACTTGACCTACCAAACGGTGCTTTTCTATCTTACCAACTCCAAGACATTTACCTTTTGTAAGACAACGTTGAAACATGAAAGCGGTCTCACCTTGAGCTTAATGTCAAATAGGAAAAGTCTAAGAACTTCATGTACATACTTGAGACTATAATCATGGCCAGACCATTTTTAAGTCACAAGCATTCCCTTGCAATAGAATACTTATGAACTCTTCTCTTCTCTATTACTAGTGGATTCTTGCATGCTAATGGTTGCTTGCTTGAATTCATTTGATTGTAGATTGCTCCCTCATTGGCTTCTTCCTCCCCCACCTTTTGTGAGAGCAAACCACAACCATGTACATCCTTTTGTTGCTTCCATCTAGGCACAGAGAGCTATAGCCTTATTCCCCTAGCAAAGAAGCGTTTTGGTGTGAATAGAATACGGACATAACAAACGAGCTAGTGCACCTGCATTGAGGAGTTGACTTGCAACTCGACGGCAAGACCCAACAACACGTGATTCAGCAAGGCTAAGGTAAGATCTTGACTTAAACTACAACGAAGAGAAAAAGAGGTTGACCACATGGAGAAGCACTTCTTTGCTTTGTGGTTGGCCTAGCCAAGACCTTGTCCATAGCGGTTGGCTGTGGCACACAAGCACATGGAGCTTCAACAGAATGGGACAACTAAAGGACGAACTACAATAGAGAGTTTCCAACGTTGGCGAAAATGGACAAACAAGGCTTCAATCAATGGAGTACTAGTGACCTCAGCATTGTGTACCTTACCGGGGCCACACACAATACTCATTTGCCCATGTGTCCCTGCTGGTACCCCCACGGTACACAACACTGAGTCTTTGCGCCTACAAAACCACATCCCACAAACATTAGTCGTTCACTCTTAATCTCATAAGCGGTGAGAAAATATTGTACACATTGTACAGAATATGTTTAATGTGAGAAAATACTGTGCAGACTACAATTCGAAATTTTCTCTCAATTTCTTCTTCAAGGACCATCCACATTCATCTGATAACATTTTTATTCTCCATTTCTGTAATGTATAATTCTCACCATTAAATTCACTAATGTTCCTGGTATTTAACTTGGCGGTCCCAATGTTGGCCAATATCTTTGTGCCACAAGGATTCCAGAGCGAGGTCAAACCCATTGTGATTAGTCTGGGGAGCATACAGCCAATCTTTAAAAAAATACACAAACATTCTTCCCCAACAAAACAAAACAAAAAGAACCTTCTTTCTTGGCTCTGGTTACATGGTCCGCACTGGGCAGGTTGTGGCACCAATAAATATAAAGTGCTACCATTTTGCGGACCTGAATCCACATGAGAGCACAAGTACTGTTAACTCAAATGACCAAGAGGTTTGGCCTTCCGTCACCAATACTAGACGGTAGGCCTTGAAGTTCAAACTGAAACCAGCACTGCTACATAAGTGGGCTTCATTTGGATGATTTATAAGAAAAGAGAAGCCCCACCAACCTTGACTACCTACCACCTGCATGCAGAGTAGCTTTCAAATCTGAATTGCTCCTGGCTTAAAGAAGCCTAGCATTGAGCATATTCCACCATAACAATGCAAAAAAAAAAAAAAAAAGACAACCTCAAACCACGACTTGCTCATGTTTTGGGTTCATCTTTGAGATACAACCTCTCTACAAACTTGCTATGTAGGTCTTTCTTGAGAGTGGGAGGTACAAGGCTCCAGCTTGCTTTCATGTGTGGTGGCAATGGCGCAAGAATGCGTAAGCTGTCCACGAACGAAAGTTTTGCCTGGCTCACCCGACCCCTTGTCATCAATGGCTTCTTTTTCTTGAGCTCCCTTATTTTCGGTATAGCTAGTAGGCGGCTGTGTAAGTGGAGAAATGGTCTTTCACTTGTCACACTACCTCTCACATCTGTAAGAGTGGACAGATTGATTCTCTTCGAATTCACACCCTGGCCATGTTCTCTCAGGTTTTCGGGCGGAGCACCGTCTTCATCAGCCTCACTGAACCAATTTTCATGAACTTGCCTTCCATACTTGTAATCACCCAGAATCGGCATCCCAAGGGCTTGTGCACAGTGCACACGGATCTGCAAAAATAGGAGAGGAATGTGTTACAATTGAGATAAAAGAAGAGTAACTGTTCAAGGCAAACTAACACACCCTACTTTCAACCAATTTCCTTAATGGGCTTTAAGACTTCAATCTTTGCAACTGATTCTCTTGTTTTGCTTTAAAATCCATATGAATCAAAGCAACCATGCACCTGATGCTTTCGCCCTGTGTGAGGGTGAAGCTCCAGCCAGGTGCAGCCTATCCACAAAAAGCACCAAGAACACCATTCAAATATCGCTCTCTTGGAGCATTTCCTGATGCGAAAGTTAAAAAGCATGTGTCATACCACGCAAAGAAGAGCCCAAGACTCTGTACTCAGTGACAGCTTGCTGTACATCCTCTGAGCTGCTGTCGTCAGCAACCACAATGGCTTCTGATTTTCCTCCATCCAACACCACCTGCAAGTGTCCCAATATAGGTGAGAAAATTCAGAAACAGCAACTGTGTGATGAGCAGGGCCAATTGCATTCTATAAAAATAGGAGAACCCTACTGGTTGATAAAAATTTTAAAAACTTCTCAAATCTAGCAGCATGCAAAGCCCAACCCAACATTACAGCCAAATTCAATAGGGCTTTTTAGGTTCTACCTACTATGCTTCACCCGTTTGTTTTGTGTTGTAGCCAAAGACGAGATAGTTCTAAATATCTCCTAATGGCCAAATCAACTGGTAGCGAAGGTGGCCCTTGGCCCTGCCTAGGCTTATTGACTCCCCCACAGGGCTGGTGAACCTGCCCATTGGAGCTCTACGGATGACAATTGTATCTATATTACAACCTGCTAGTGTGGAGCTCCCAAGTTTTTTTTTTTTTTTTTTTTTCGAGAAAAGATCCTTTCATTAGTTATGTAAAAAACGCCCGTAGGGCTACAAAAGAGATCTCTCCTGCTCCTAACAGAGAGAAGAGCAGTGAATACATCATGGCAGCCCGGGAGACTCTCCCTAGGTGCTGCAAAATACAAACATCAGTCTAAAGGACTGAACGGCTAAATCATACAATGGGGGGGGGGAAGAGCCAAACAGGAGGCCTGTAGTGCCAACGGGGGGATCCCGTGTGTAGGGTGTAGAACGGGCCGCAGCGCCAAGTGGTATGAAAGGCCTGGCGCCGTAAGATCGCCTCATCCGAGTCTCCCCGGATGCGGTCGTACTGTCCTCGCAGGGTGTGGATCAACTCCTGCCAAATCCCTCGAACAGTCTCTGCTGGTGGCTCCAATCTCCCCTCAAAGGCCGTGAAGCACCGGGCCCTCCAGGTGAACCAGATGGTGAGGCTGCTGAGGAGCTCCCATCGTAAATCCCTCTCCTGTGTCCAGCTGGCGGACGAGTAATCCGGTGCCGGAACCAGGCGAGGCTGGCCCCTAATAAAGCTGATGGCCTGACTGCCCTGCTCCATCTCATAGCCCATAGCAGGCCCTGACGAAGTCGACCAAGCAGCGGCACCCCACGTAAACATACCCTCTGGAGAGAGGGGGGCCAGAATACGCAGCATCCGCAGCCAAATCTGCTGAGCCTGAGGGCAGTCCCAAAGGCAATGTCGCTGTGTCTCCATAGGGTGGCCGCATCGGACGCAGGCCGCCGGGAGACCGCTGTAAACAAGCCAAGTGCCAACTGCTGAGCCCCTGTGGGCGACCAGCCACTGAAAAGCCGAGATCCTGCGGGCCTGTCGACTAGCCCAGAGCCGAGCCCAGAAATCCTCCAGGAACTCCTGTGATAGTCCCTGCAATCGCCAATGCCCCGATGCCGCTGGAGAAACCGTCCTCCTCGCCGTCAAGATATGCCGTCCCAGCCGAACAGTATACTGGAAAAATGTGATCTCTGTGGCCTCAAGGGATGCATAAGGATCATGCCACTCGTACTCTCCGGGGTCCCACTGCAGTCGGGCCAAGGGGCGCGCTGCATATGCCCATATGCGCCAATCCGGGAGCACGTCAGCAGGGTCGGGGTCAATATGCCACTTCCGAGAAGCGGCAGCCACTACCCGAATCCTCTGAAAGGTGCACTCTGCAACCAAAGGCGACTCCACCTCCACTCTCTGGAGTCGGCCCTCATCCTGAATCTCATAATAGAGGCATCTGCCATCCTCAGTGCTAGCTCTGACAGCAATCAGGATCTCCAACTGTGTGAAGGCACCCATCCACCGTGGGGCCACTGGCTCGAGAGGTGTGAACCACTCCTCTGTAAGTGCCTCCCGAATATCATCCCTCATAATCAACCCCCCTCTGAAGTGACTCAGCCTCTCCACCTGGGTCTCCTCTGGTAGACTGCAGAAAGCCTGCCAGTCTCCAAAACTACGAGCTGGGCCTGCCGCTAAAGGTCCCCAGGCTAGACGAGGCCGAGAACCCAGCATATGACCCTGCTCTGTACGAACCGCTGGGCTCCAGATGAGCGGCTGCCTGGCCCGCTCCTCAACACAAGACGGAGGCCGCTGAAAGAGCCCCGGTCTCAGTAGCTCCCAAGCTCGCAGGATACTCAAAGCAAATCTGTCCTCCCATCCTCTACTGAGGCCTGTCCTCCTCATCTCTATGAATATCCAGCGAATCTCTGGTGCCCAAGTACCCCCTGCAGGAGGCGCCCGAGCCTGCAGTCGCTGCAAGAGGAGCTCTTTCCAAGGCTCAGCGCCTGGAAGCAACCCCCGAACAATAAGCTTCCCCAATAAGGCTCTACTCTGATCGACTGGATCTATAATGCCCAAACCGCCCTGAGCCAACGGAAGTGTAATAACTGCCCATGCAACCTTTGCCCGGGCTGGCTGACCGTCCCGCCCAGACCACAGAAAGTTCCTGATCAGCCTCTGTACCTGGCTGATGCAAGAGCTCGAGAAAATCCAGCAAGACGTAATGTACCACATAGTCGCTAACAGCACCTGATTTGCCACCACCACCCTCCCAGCCAAGGATAGTCGAGCTGTACTCCAATACAATAGCTTCTTCCGAATGCTCAGAAGAAGCGGGGCAATCTGCTGCTCGGGTGACAAATCGAGGCCAATCTGGCATCCCAAATACCGCACTGCTGTGCCGGAAGGAATCCATCTAAAACCGGGGTCCGGACTCCATGCCGGAGTGGGAGCACTACTGATCCAAAAGGCCACTGTCTTGCGCCAATTGATCAATGCTCCCGAAGCTGCACTAAAAACCTGGAGCGACTGCTCTGCCCGAATAAGATTGGCCTCTTGGCCATGCAAAAATAAGCCCGTGTCGTCTGCAAACTCTGCATCAAGCAAATCCTCCCCCCGGACTGGGAGCTGAAGTCCTCTCAAACCAACCTCCTCTGCCGTCAAATACATACTCATAGCCTCCGCAAAGAAGAGAAAAAGGAAAGGGGCGAGAGGACACCCCTGACGGACTGATCTGGTCAGCTCAAAACTCGGCCCCCGACCTCCTGCAATCAGCACCTGGCTGCGAGCTGTGGAATACAAAGCTGCCACCCCTCTGATCCATCCTGGCTCAAAGCCCAGGCGCAGCATAGTGCCCTCTAAGAATCCCCAATCAACTCTATCGTATGCCTTCTCAAAATCGAGAAGCATCACGACCAAGTCCTCGCCAAGAAACCTAGCTCGGGCCGTCGCCTCCCAAAAAGTAAAGATGTTGTCAAGGATACTGCGCTCCTTGACAAATCCTGTCTGAGTAGCATGAATCAACTCCCCCAGGAAGGGCTGGATCCTCAAACTCAAGGCCTTTGCCAAGACCTTGTATACAGTATTGAGGATCGTAATAGGCCTCCAATGCCGAATGTCATCCGATACTCCCTCCCCCTTGGGGATAAGATAGATCAAGCCCTCTGAAAAGCTCTGCGGCATCACCCCAGTGTCCAAAACATGCTGAAAGCCCCTGCGGAGGCCTGGCCCCAAAAGGTCCCAATAGCGCATAAAAAAGGCCGGCGTCAGTCCGTCCTCCCCTGGGCAACCATGTCGCGGCAGGACCCTCAAGGCCTCGGCAAGCTCAATCTCTGACAGAGGCGCACCTAGAACTGTGCGCATATGGTCTGTGACCCTCCTCTGCACATGGGCCCACACTGTCTGTCTGCATACATCTCGATCCTCAGTGGCTGGCTCCGCTGAAAGCAAGTCACGATAAAAAGCAGTGGCAATGGCTCTGATCTCCCCGAGCTCAGTAGCTATCGATCCATCCGGTCTACCAAGCTGGCGAACCCCTGCTCGCGCATGACGGGGTCCAGTGATCTCAAAAAACTCCCCAGTCACTCTATCACCAAGCTGCGTCCACTGAGAGGCCTGACGACGATAATAAAACTCATGTCTCTGCTCCTCTGCCTCTCTAACCTCCTGGCGTGCCTGGCTCAGCTGGGACGCCACCCACTCACATGCAGGCTGCTGCTCCTGAAGGCGCTGTAGCGAAGCAAGGCTGCGTCTCAGCCGTTGCTCCCGCTCGCGAATCTCTCCCAGTCGTGTCAAAGCTGCAGCGTGAAGAAAAGAGCTAAGATCAATGAGTCCCTGGGCACACTGGCCCGCTGCATCCTGGTCAGAGCACTGACTATCATGCCAGATCCTCTCAATGTCCTCAGCGAGACTGGGGTCTGCAAGTACCCTCTCTGGGATCCTCAACTGCAAGCTGGGCTCCCGTGTCCCCTCCTCCAAAGTCAGTATAACTGGCGCATGATCTGAAAATGAGGTGCCAGCAAGAATGCCGACGGAGCCCCCTCGCTCCCCCAACCAATCGCCCACATAAAAGCGATCAATCCGAGATAGATTAGTCCCTCCCTGCCGGCGGTCCGACCGAGAGAAACTAAGACTGTCCTGAGACCGGGAGAAAGCCCCATGCTGCCATGCATCAGTGATCCTCAATGTCATACAAAACCGGTCCCAAGCTGCAAGCTCCGTGCCGTGCACTGTAACATGACTGCCTCCCACCCTATCTGCCGGGTCCTCAAGCATGTTGAAGTCTCCCCCAACACACCAATGTGCGGCCTCTGGCAATGCATCTGTAACCTGAGTCCAGAACTCTGCTCTGGCACTAGCATGATTGGGCGCATAGATGTTGAGCACACCCAATAGCTCATCATGCATCCTCAGAATGACATACTGTGCTCTACCAGGCACAATGATCCCTCGATCCACAATGGCCTGCCGCCATGCATCTGCAATAACCATGCATACTCCTCCCTGTCCTCCCAAAGGACCAAACCCTGCAGACCAGAAAGTATCCCATCTACCAGGCATCACCGAACCATATCTCCGGATCCTGCTCTCACCCAAGTGATGCTCCTGCATCATCAGAATGTCAATGCTGCCACCAACCAGGCATCTCTGTAGCTCCTGCCTCAAGCAGCCTCGATAGCGTATAAAGTGTGCTCCGCCAAGGCCCTGTACATTCCATGAGATGATCCTCATGGATGTCCTACTGAGGTGGAGGCTGTCTCAGCCGTGCGGCGGGCCTTCGCAAGCGGCTTGGATGGAGAGTAGTCCCCATCCGAACGGCTGCGAGTCTGCCCACCCGGTGTACTGCAAGTATCCCGGATCAGGCGCCAGTGGCTGTGACCCATGACGACTGCCTCCTGCTCGGACATAGTAACCTCGTGAATACTCACATATCCTGGGTCGCGTGCCAAATCTGCAACTATGCGCACGACCAAATGCCGAATCCCGGATGTATCCACTCCCTCGGGATCCAAGACAAAATGAGCCAACTCCCAAAGTCGGCCTAGCACATCTGTAACCTCCAAGTCGCTCATGTGGTGAGAAAACTCAACTGCCTGAGTCTTCAACGTGCTGAGAGCGAGCTCTAGAGTCCACTCCCGATCACAAGGTCCACATAGAGGGAACGAGAAGGCCACCGCTGAGTCTAGTGCCTCCTCCCCGCGGGCCGGGGGTATCACTACATGCACTCGGATGGGTGCTGGCTCATGGGGGCCCTCTGCTCCAAAAAGCCGTGTAAAGGTATAATCAAACGCCGCCGAGCGCTGTCGAATGCCGAGACGACTCAGCCGACTGCGGATAGATGAAATCCGTGAGGCCCTAATCGGCATAGGTCTCCTCTGTGATGCTCGAGCGAGGTCAGTGCTCAGCGCCCTCCGGACTGCAGGTGAGCGCCAGGGAGCTGCCAGAACCTCCCGGGAAGGCGAGGCGGGCGGAGGGGGAGGAGGGGGAGGTGAGGGAGGAGGAGAGGGAGCCGCTGCCGAGGCCGGAGCGGGGACGGGAGGAGGCGAAGGTGGAAGCGAGGCGGTGGGAGGGGATGGGTGTGGGGGAGGTGAAGGAGGGGGAGCTGGCATCTCCTGGTCCTCGGTCGCTGCAGGGGTCTCCTCCTGAAGGGGAGCAAATCTGTTCCTCACGGGAACCCAGTGAGGCTGAGACTGTTGCTGCTGCTGCAGCGGTACCGGGGCGTGCTGCTGTGGCTGTCTCCCTCGACGGCGCCCCTGTCCAGGCTGCCACTCCGAGGTCTCTGTGGCCTGAGCAGGTGTCCCTGAGGCAGCCTGCCGAGCCGAATCTGTGGGCGGGCCATCCGTGGCCTGCTGCTGTGGTGAGGGCCGAGGTCTCCTGCGAGGGCAGGCCTTGGCCAAATGACCGACCTGCCTGCAAATGAAGCACTGGTTCGGGAGCCCCGAGAACTCCACTCTCTGATCAATCCACCCCCCCCCTATCCTAGGTAGCTGAATGACCTTAGGAAGGGAGGAGATGTCAGATACCAACACTCTGACCGAAGGTAGCCCAGCTGCTCTGGCCACCACTGAAGCTGCTGAGGGGCCCGTCTCAAGAACCGAGCCCACCAATGCTCCGAGCCTGGAGAGGAGCGGAAGATACTCCCGGCGGAGACCAGGGAAACAAACTGTAATATGGAAGAGGCGCTCTCCCTGCTCCGCCGCAGCTGGGTCAAATCCATGCTGCCAAGGCCTGAAGAAAGCCCGAGCACCCCTGATATCCAGAGGACTCATGGCAAGGACCTTGGCAACGCTCTGGGCAGCCTCGAACTCGATCTGATAATGTCCCCGGCCCAAGAGCTGTACATCAAGGATCTTGCCCACATCTGCAAGAAGGCGAGCCTGAAGTAGATCCCTGATCTCCCCTCTGCTGGGGCGAGTGCCGACTATACGGCAGATGGTGGAGTGAGCCTGAAGGCGTTCCACCTCTGCGGTGAGGCTCGCTTCCTCTTCCGGCGAAAGAGAAAGCCTGATGGGGATGACCTCGGGGGCGGGCGAGGGGGCTGCGGAAGAGTCCCTCTGAGGCGAGGCGGGAGGAGTCTCCATCAGAGTCTGAAGCTCAAGCGAAGGCGAGGCGAAAGCGAAAAACCCCAGCAAGAAGCGGGCTGCACACCAAGAGGCGGAAGACGGATGACGAAGAGGAAAGAAAAAACCACAAACCCCCAAGGGGGGGAAGGCAGCGCGACAGAGGAGGGAAGGGGGGGGGGCGGCGAACGCGAGAAGGAGAGGGGGGGGGGCGCTGCTGAATGGAGGCGGGCGAGATGAGAGCGAGGCGGCGGGGGGGTCAGCAGGCGGAAGCGGGGGGGGGATGGCGAGCAGGTGGAAGCGGGGGGGATGGCGAAAAGGCGGCAGCGGGGGGGGGGAACAGGCGGAAGCGGGGGGGGATGGCGAGCAGGCAGCAGCGGGGGGGGGGCAGGCGCAATGGCGCAGAGGGGAGGGGGCGAAACAGGCGAGAAGGGGGGGGCGGCGCAGCAGCGAGGTAGGAGAGGGGGGGGCGCAGCGGCAAAGGGGGGGGGGGGGGGGGGGAACGAAGGTGCGCAGAGCTAGGGGGGGGCGGGAGCTTCAGCGAGCGGGGGTCCTCTTTTTTGGAGCTCCCAAGTTTACTTCACACCATGGAAATACAGGTTCTCCCCGGCGAATTCCGAGCGGGCACTACCAGCTTCTCTGTGACAGTACACTTCCCTAGCCTTCCCAAAATATATCATGCGTTCCTAGTATTGAGGCACTCTTTGGGCAAGGTCCTGAAAATCGTCCCCCACCTCGGGTTTTCCTCCCCATCCCCCTCCAGTTTCTTCCGCCCGTCAGACCTGACTCCAAATCAGGTCCCCATCTGCTCAGCCTCTCCACCGCCTCACCCTCCTCTCTTACAACCACCCCCCCTTCCGCCCACATCTCTTGCCCTCCACAAGGAGGTGGGGATTGTCCACCCAAAGCACCAAACCCCAGCACACATGTTACCAATCTTGGTAGCAGTACTCAGAGCCAGTTACGGCCATTATCTGTTCCTCTCCAGTTCTGATGTTCACCCCCGAGTCCAAGGACCATAGTCACAGGGGACGGAGGGGACGGAGCCTTGGAACGCCGGGATCGCGAAACGGGACGGCGCAGGGATGGGGACGGACGGACGTTTCTCACAGGGGACGGCAACGGGGACGTCGCAAGGATGGGGGACGCCTGTCGGGGACGGCGCTGTGCGGGGACGACAGAGAGCCGTTGCGCCTACCGTTGCTGCGTTTTTGGCCATTGCGCC
This sequence comes from Cibotium barometz, assembly GCF_041138505.1. Lineage (NCBI taxonomy): Eukaryota > Viridiplantae > Streptophyta > Polypodiopsida > Cyatheales > Cibotiaceae > Cibotium > Cibotium barometz. The sequence goes on from NC_141056.1 coordinate 57,929,531, forward strand.
TGCCTGCCGCTCTTCTAGCCGTTTATGGCTGTTGGGCCTTGGCTCTTTGAGGCTTGGCCCTCTCTCTCTCTTGCTTATCTATATAAGAACAAGCCTCTACAAGGCTACAAGCACACAGAAGTTCACAACTCTCAAGGCTCATTGCTCAAGCTTCTTGAATCTTCTCTCTTCCAACTTCCAAGTTCCAAGCTCTAGGGCCTAGGCTCTCACCTCTCCCTCAAGCCTCTTGAGTCTTGACTCTTCGAGTCTTCCAACTTCCAAGCCTCTAGGCTCTCTCTCTCTCTCTCTCTCTCTCTCTCTCTCTCTCATTCCTCAAGGCTCAAGAGTCAAGCCATCTTCAACCATGGCATCCTCCTCACGTGCCGGGGCTTCTCGTAGAAGGACAACGGGATGGACATGGTGGGAGGAGGTTAACTACACCACATCCGTTCATGGAGGCGGTTCTCGGCCATGGGTATGCAAGCTTTGCCCGTACCGGCGAACGGGTGGCGCCGACAAAGTGCGAGCCCACCTCTTGCATGAGAGTGGGCATGAGGTAAGGTTTTGCACGAATGTCACGCCCGAGAAGAGACGGGAACTTCTTGACAAGCTTAGCGTCTACGAAGCGGTCGAAGCGACAAGAAGGACACCACGAGTGGCCGTGGATCCCGCGACGATGGGGAGAGGAACTCAAGCCTCTACAATGGAGTCATGTGGTGGATCGGGATCATGCACACCATCACCTTCACCATCAAGTCGGAATGTTACTCCATCCACGACACCGGCACCCTCAATCTCCACGGCCTCGCAATCATTACGTGGCCCACGGCGACAATCTACACTTGGGGAGAATTGGAACCCCAAGTTGAAGGAGGAGGTGGATATGTCGGTGGCCCGCTTCTTCTTCCACGACCACATTGCCTTTCAAGCGGCTAGGTAAGTGCAATCGATCATTGCCAATTCATCATTCATGTTTTCATGTCCCCTTCTCATTAGTAAATTACTTTCTTGAATAGGTCGGAATACTTCAAGATCATGGTTAAGAAGATTGGGGAGTATGGCTCAACCTATACGCCCCCCTCATCCGAGAGCTTGCGCACTACATTGCTCGACAAGGAGAAGCGCATTGTAGAGCAAGCGGCCGACAACACAAAGAGGCAATGGGAGAGGAATGGAGTCTCCCTCATTGTGGATGGATGGAGTGACACCCGCAAGAGGAGTATTCACGGCATGGTTGCATATTCCCGCGGAGAGATGTACTTCATCTCATCTCATGATGCATCCGGCACTGGGAAGAGCGCGGATGTGCTTGCGGCGGAGTGGGCTACCACCATGGAGATCGTTGGCCCCGAGCATGTAGTGGGCTTTGTTGCGGATGAGAGCCTTCCAATAGGGCGGCGGGAGCTATTCTCCAAAGTATGTATGGACATGTCACGGTGTCCTTTTGTATGGCTCATTGCCTAAACAACCTCCTCAAGGACATCGGGGCATTACCATGGATCAGCCCGCTCATTGAGGAGGCCAACACCATGGTCTCCTTTGTCCTCAACCACCAAAGACTTCGGCATGAGTTCAACAAGAGGTCCTGTCTCTCTCTCCTCAAATATTCCGACACCCGGTTTGCCTACGACTTTCTCATGTTGGGCCGGTTGAAGGATTGTAGCGGTGCTTTGAGGTGGCTTTTCCTTAGCGACGACGAGTTTGTCGCCATGCAAGAGTCCCATACAAACACTGGCCAAGAGTGTAGGCTACGGGCGGATGACGCCTCTTGGTGGGAGCGTGTGAAGACCACAGATGCTATGGTGAGGCCCATAGTCCACCTATTGAGGATTGTAGACGCTATGCAACCATGCATAGGCAAGGTCTACGAGGCCATGGATCGCATGATAGAGAAGTTGAAAGACTTCGTGCCTGACGAAGACAGATACGAGGAGATCTGTGTCTAGGAAGGTGGAATTCCTACTACTCTCCATTGCATGCAGCAGCTTATGTGGTGGACCCAGAATTCCAAGGCAACAAGCAGGAGAGCGACCGAGAGGTGAGCGTTGGATGGAGGATCATCTTGGATCATCTTGTGCCTGATGCATCGGTTAGGCGCAAGATCACGGACCAGCTTTCGATGTACAGGTCATTTCATGGCTCCTATGGCTGTCATGATGCACAGGTTGACCGCTCCAAAGTTGGTGCTGCTCTATGGTGGGAGGACTTTGGTTCAGATGGACCGGAGCTGCAGCAGCTTGCCATCCGCATACTTAGCCACGCCGTCAGCTCCTCTTGCTTGGAGCAACTTTGGAGTACCTACAGCCACATTGCCTCTAGGAAGAGGAACCGACTCGGGGTAGAGCATGCTAATGACCTTGTCTTCGTCAGCACGAACTTGCGAATGCTTTGCAAGAGCGTGACCAAGAAGGCACATTCCTTCACCGAGTGGGAGATGAGTCAACAAGAAGAGCAACAAGAGGATGAGGTGCACGAGCAGCATGCCAGTGAGGATGAGACTGAGGATGAGCTTGATGCTTCTTTGGCACAAGCTACCCATGACCATGAGGCGAGCACTTCACGTGGATGATCATTCATGGATCATGATTCATGGGCCTTACTACTTAGCTCTAGCCTCTAGCCTCTAGTCTTCAGCACTTTTTTGTCATTGACTCATTTGAGTCCGTCCATGTATTTTGCCTCCTTAAGACTTAGTCCTGACTCTTGAGTCATGACTCATTTTGTATCTACTTAATTATTAATATGACTCAAAAGCTTACCATTTTAGTGTAAATTTGTACTCATTTTGATGTACTTCCAAAGTAGAATAAGTGTAGAGTAGAAAAATTTAAAAAAAAGTATTTTTTGAGTGCCGTTCCCTCCCCCGTCCCCGTTCCCTACTTATGGCCGTCCCCCGTCCCGTCCCCGTCACCGTCCCCCGTCCCTTGTGACTATGCCAAGGGCGCTTCCCACCTGATATCAATATTCGTACACTACTCTAAGCCAGTTGAGACCATCATCTGTCCCTCCCCGGTCTTGATGCTCGCCCCAGAGTCCAAGCACACCTCCCCCATCTCATGGGTCACCCAGTGGACTATCCCTTCCACACCAGTTCCCTTGTGGAGGTGGTGGTGCCTCTCTTGGTTAGTGTTGTCCCCCTCCCCCCCCCCCAAACCCCCGTAGAAGCTGGAGCGGTTGTTTTCTCTTTTCCCTTGAGAGTGCACCCCCAAGACGGAGTGGGACAGCACCTCAGTCAAGCACTCAAATTGCCTTGCAGGCAAACTTTCCCAGGGGACTAGGGCCTTTGACACCACACTTACATAATAAACATTAAACATTGACCACAGCCAATTAACCATATTCAACATAAGAAAATATTCACAATGTTGAAAATGAAACATATGCGAGAGGCATAGTTGTTTCTCGTACTGGTACGAACCCACTCGTACCGTACGGTACAAGTCCCCCCCCCCTTTAAAAAAAATTTTTGAAAAAAAATTTCCAAATGCTTTAAAAAAATATAGAAACCCTGCTTAACAAAGATCCCAAATGCTCACAATACTTCGCAGCTTTCGTGTCCACTCGGTATTCCATATGGGGTTGTTGAGAGACCTAAAAAATCTGGCAAGGTAGACTTATAGTGTACACTTGATTGGTAGGATGAGAGAATCTTGCTACATCACTTAGAGATCCCTGGTATAGGTAGGCTAGACAATTAGATTCTCAAGTTATGTACGAGGGAGAAGATTTGGACATGGCCATTTTGATCTAGAGAGGAGTCCCTAAACCTATCACCCTAGATGCCCTGCTCGTATTTGTGCAAGGACGGTCCCTTAGTCATAAATGCTACACTGGGAGACCTTTGGTATTGCATTACCCATCCAGGTTCTTTTTTGGAGACAATCGGGAGATCCAACTGGGAGAGACACATATCCATGTTCTAGTTCCTCAAGCACTGTAGACTCCTCCCCTCCCAACCTTCCCTCACATTCAAGCTTGAAGCTCCATAGGCTGTAAGTGTTATTAAAAAAAAACGTATTTTATCGTACAGTATCCAAAAATTTCATATCGTACCGAAAATTCCCGTACGGTATCGTATTTTCGTACCGTGACAACTATGGCGAGAGGACATCACACAGGCCGACATGGGCTGACATCCCCCCTCCCCCCCCTTCAAAAAAAAAACGATATGTTTATTTCCAAGAAGTATTTCAACTGTACGGGCTTTGGGGGCTTCCCAAATTCGGGCGAGCCAGATTACCCACATACAATACCATATACAAACGATTCCATGAATCATGGCCAACTATCGAGTGCATGTATTGATTCTTTTCCAAAACATACATAGGCCAACCTTTGCAAATAATCAACTATGAAAAATGACAAATAATAACCATGATATAAAGTCCCACATAACCTCATCCATAGAGAGGACACTACAGTCGGTACACAAAGTACAAAGACTGGTGCAGCCAATACAGAGGTTGTACAACAATAAAGAAGTGGTACAATCCTCTGTTGTAGCTAAAAACAGGGCGACCAACCAAAGAGAGGACGCACACTCTCTCCAAAGCATAGTCCACAACGCAACGGGAACGGCCCATGCTGCCCAAAACGGGAACGGCAAATAGAGATTAGGGAACGGGAATGGGATGTATATATATATATATATATATATATATAAAGCTATTGATCTTTCATTTAAAACATGACAAAACACGATACATTATACATAGCCATTGATCATGAGACTTGAGTACTCGTAAAAAATAGAAATAAATCACGATTCCACAATCACATCTTCTAGACCAATGATGTCAACAGCATTTGCCCACTCCTCCACAAGCACATCAGAGCTCTTCCCTGTTTCAGATGCATCATGTGAGGATGAGAAATGCACACTACCTCATGAATAAGCAAGCCACAATACCATGGATGGTGTGAGAACGAGTCACTCCAGCCATTAGAGATAAGAGACACCCCATTTCTCTTCCACCCAACACAAATATTCTCTGATGCTGCATCAATGGCCTCTTTCTCCTTTTTCAGCAAAGTGGTCCTCAAAGTCTCTGATGATGGAGTATATGTGGATCCAAGCCCAGCAACTGCATGGATCATCTCTTGGATATATGATGATCTTGCCACATTGAATGCAGTGTGATCATGAAAGAAAAACTTGGCCATTACAACATCCACAGCTTCTCGCTTCCGAGGATCCCATGAACCAAGAGTAGTTCTCTAGCCACCTTGTGATGATGGTGTCGTGGGAACAACAAAAGGCCCAAAAGGATTACCAGAGTAGAGCTAGAACTCCCAGCTTGTGTTGCGTAAGTACCACTAGATGCACTAGAAGCAAAAAAAGAGGGATTTACAGCCCCAAACCTTGCAGGTGGAGCTCGAAACACTTGTGCATCGAGCCTTTCCTGTAATTCCTCCTCTGTTGGAACTGATTGGCAAAAGGCCACATCATGGCCAGGTTCATGCATCAAATGAGCTCACACATGATTGGCACCTCGTGTCTTTGCTTACTTGCAATACTTGCACTTCCATTTCTTGGCACCTCCACTTGCATGCCTCATCACAGTCCACCTCTTCCCACCATGACCAAGTAGCTTGCTTCATGGACCACTTGTTGCCTGAAGCTCTAGGTGCCATCGAATGATTGATGATTGAAGGAGAAGAAGATGAAAGTGATGAGGAGGAGGAAAAACACCGATCACTGCTTGCTATGTACGGCATAGTCACATGGAACGGGAACGGACAAATGGAACAGGGGTCTGTTCTGGAACAGGGACAGGAACCCGGAAAGAAAATGGGAACGACACATCATCACCACATGGCTACCATTTGCAAGCTAAGGAGATGCAAGGGCATATATTGCCAAACCTTTTAGATGCAAGGCCATACACCACTCTCATATGATATAATATGATCATAGAAAAAATACAATTCTCATTTACTAAAAAGTTAGACCCAGAATGCCTTTAGCCAAGGATGCACATTTGTGGAACGGGAACAGGAACAGGAACGACACAGGTTATGGAACGCATTCCCTCGTTCCCAAGGCTATGGAACGGCGTTCCATGTTACTATGGTGTACGGCCTATGAACTTTGAAGAAGCTCGATCTCTATTCAATCCCAGGGAGGGACGGCCAGCACACATAAAGAAGCAGCCTGTTTTTTTTTCATTCAGCCCTTATCAACTGGGAAAGTACCCTTTTGAAGGTACTTTAGTACCTTTGGCACCTTAAATCGCAGCATGACCGCCGTTGCATGCCAGACCGTCACATGGAACAGCCGTTCCCAAAACGGCTCAAACCGTTCCCAAACGCATGCCAGGTCAACATCCATTCCCAATGGTTCCTGCATTCCATATGAAAGGGTTTCCGCTGTTCCAGACCACAGGTAATGGCGTTTCCTGTGACTATGCTCCAAAGAGCAAGGTGGCCGACCCTTGTCCCATCATCACAAATCAGGGACATCAAAGGAATCAAGTAGCAAGATCTTGCATGAGGTTGGAACTCCCTGTACCTGACTGCTGCGCACACCTGCGCCCTTCACTGCCTGCCCATCTCCTCTCCCGCTGCCCTCTCTGCCACTTCACTGCCCTTGCCTCTGCTGCCAACCCTTCTCCTCCCTGCTGCCCGCACTGCCCCACCTCCTCTTCCGCGCCCATCCTCTTCTGCTGCATGCCCTCTCCTTCTTGCCTTCCCTACTTCTATCCCTCCTCCCCTGCAGTCTTCAGCACGGGACACTTCCCATCAGAGTCAAGATGACCATTATTCCCAAAATCTTCAGGTCACATCCATCCCATTTCCAGACCCATGATTGGGTACTTGCAGCGTTGCCCTCCAACTTCACACTCCACTTCAATATCTGAGGCTACATTCTTCCAAGTGCACTTCAATGCTGGGAAGCAGCATCAAAGGTGCTGAAAGGCAGACCATTCCCACTGGCCCTGAGAAAGTTGTTCTTCCTACTGTTGGGGTTGGGGAGAGCTTGCCAGTACACCACCACACACACACACACCACACAGCTTGAACAACACACGTGAGAGAGCTAGTTGCTGGAAAGTACTCTAACGATAATGAATGTACAAAAGTACAATGCGTACAAAAATATAGCCTAGGGCAAAGTGCCCAACACACACAAGTGTATTCACACGGGGAAAAACCTGAGTCCAGCCACAGGGAAAAAGTGCCTGTGAGTAAGCTGTGTTCACACGTGAACTAGCCGAGAGTGGTCATGACCAACAAACCCCCCTCAAGTGAATGGTGTAAACGGAGACAGGGTGTAGTTGACTACCCTGGTAGAGGCTGTAAGCTCAAAGCGTTGCGGAGAGCTTCAAACTTTTCCCTCAAAAGAGGCTTTGTAAACCCATCTGCTATATTGGCACGAGTAGACACATAAGCCAAGTCAATCTCTCTTGCATGGAGCCTTTCCCTGACATAATGATAGTGAACCTCAATATGCTTTGTGCGGGCATGAAATATTGGGTTTCGTGCAACTGCCCTCCAATGCATCAACATGAGAAATGGGTTCCTCATTACAAGCGGTGGCAACAAGAGGTGTATCCACATAGCTTGTGTACAACTTGGCATAAATGTAGACTGTTTGCTATCACGCAAAGTCTCAACCAGCCATCTAGAAAATAGTTTTTGACTTCCTAGTATCTGCATCTTCCTCTGCCAATGCATCACCCAAGGAATCCTGATCAATTTGGAGCAAGTTCAGCTGCTAATTTTGCTGATTTTCAGCAGCCATAGGTGGCTATAAATGAGCTGAAACTGGCTCTACATTATCCCCATTGGAATTGAATAAAGGCAACAAAGTATCAAACACATCTTCTAGGCCAATAGATGGCTGTCTGGTACATGAGACAAGTGGTTGAGATGCATATTCATCAAAGATAACATCTCTTGACACAATGATCTTGCTTGTATTAGGCACATAAAGTCTGTATCCCTTACTCTCAGTACTATAACCAATGAAAATGCATTTGATTGCCTTTGCATTAAGCTTATGTCTTTGTTGTGTGGGCACATGCACATATGCCAAACACCCAAAGACTCTCATATGAGTCACCACTTGAATCAGGCCATTCTATGCCTCATAGGCAGTCATAGATTTCAAGGCTTTAATGGGGGCAACGGTTAAGCACATAATTGGCACACACAACCGCCTCAAGCCAAACTTACTGGGCAGATCCTTGCTCTTGAGCATGCAACGTGCCATCTCCATAAGTGTACGATTACGTCTCTCTGCAACTCCGTTCTGCCGAGGAGTATAGGAGGTAGTACACTAATGGGAAATACCATGTAACTGCATGTAGGATGTGAACTCATTTGATAAATATTCCCTCCCTCGATCTGTATGCAATGTGACAAGCTTGTGTCCACAAGCATTTTCAGCCATAGGACGGAAGTCTTTGAAAGCTGCGAAGGCACCTGACTTCACTTTTAAACCATACACCCAACAAAACCGAGTGTAGTCATCAATAAACGTGATGAAGTACAAGTGTCCTCCAAAAGATGGAGCCCTCATGGGGCCACAAAGATCACTATGAATGAGCTGTAATGGACGGACAACCCTCATAGCACCATCTTTAGGAAAGGAATTCCTGTGCATCTTTCCAAGGATGCATCCCTCACATACATGCTTGAATGGAACCTGCATAGGAGGAAGCTCATGCACCATACCTTGCTTCTACAAGCGTACAAGAGATGGAAAATTCAAGTGACCAAACCGAGCATGTCATAACTCAGTGTCACTCAACACACGGGATGTGGATACAATCATAGCATCATGAGAATGAGTACTCCTGTTATACATGTCAAGCTTATACAAGCCACTGCATAATGTCCCAAAAAGTATAAGAGAAGCTGAATTTTAAGGTACATAAAAATACGTACCATTGGTAAAAATATATAAAATCTCAAAAATTTCAGCCACCTACATAAAATTTCAGTCCATGTTCACATTGACATATAAAACTTTCGAAATAGAGACACAAACAAGGTCACAAACCTACTAATTCAAAAGTGAGAAATTAGAATCACAAGTCGTCAATCATACTTAATAAGTTAATCATACTTAATACTTAATACTTATTACTTAAGACAAGTCACATTATCACAAGTGAGTCGTCCACAGATGGTGGGCTAAGGCTCTGAGAGAGAGAGAGAGAGAAAGAGAGAGAGAGAGAGAGAGAGAGTTATGTTGCTACCTTGGCGGCCTGGGCAAGGGTGGGTCGGGAAAAGCGACCGGGCCAGCATATTGCCAGCCGTACTGGGCGCCAGTGGCGAACAGAGAGGGCGGCTACGCACAGAGGCGTGAAGCGAACAGGGGCGGTGAGGGCAGCGGCGAACTGAGGCGGCGGTGAGCAAGGGGTGGCCCAGGGAGAAGGCGGCGGCGACAGTAGCGAACAGAGAGAGTGCGACTGTAGAGGAGAGAGCATGGCGGCTGGCCCTTACCGGAAGGTCGAGGTCATACGGCCTCCAGAGTCCAAAAACAAGACGCAGGCACGCTCCCAAAAAAAACCGTACGGATCGTTCCGTACGTACGGATCCCCGTACGGTACGGATATACGGTACGGATGGGATCCGTACGTACGTTTTTGATCCTACCTTGATACACTGAGTAACAATGGTCAGAAAACTGAACCTTAAACCCAGATAATGCAAGGGCTGAAACAGAAATGAGATTCTTCTTAATGCCTGGTACATATAAACTGTCACAAAGAGTAAAGCTGTCCCCATTACATGTTGTTAGCTCCACATTGCCAATGCCTTCCTGGAGGTGAATCCTGCAAATTGGCAAATAGATCTCTACGAGAAGTAATGTGCTTAGAAGCACCACTATCAAAGTACCAATCTCCAGTTGAGATAGACATATAAGAAGCAGGCAAACTGCATGTAACCACAAATCGGCAAATAGATCTCTGCGAGAAGTGATGTGATTAGAAGCACCACTATCAAAGTACCAATCTCTAGCTGAGATAGACATACAAGAAGCAGGCAAACTGCATGTAACCACTAATGCATAGCCCTCATGAGCAAAGTTAGCCTCTTCTTTAGTGTCCACAGTGGCAGCCAAACCTTGCTGCTTCTTTTTCTTTTTACTCTCAATGCGCTCCCTACATTCCTCAATGAGATGGCCAGGTTTTTTGCAATAGTTGCATCTCTTCTTTTTCTTGGTTTCACCCTCTTTAGACCAGGTAGAATCTGAATGGACATGTGGTTTGCCCTTAGGCTTACCACTAGATGCAGCCCCAGATTTACCTTTGTTTCGATCAAAAGCACCAAATGCCTAATCAGCAGAGAGCATAGTAGTCCTGTTAGAACGAGACTGCTTCTCTTGGAATAAGAGAGTCACCAACTCATCAAAGGTATACAAGTTTGGATTACCCTTCATGAGTAGAC